>NW_007728105.1:0-19299 GCF_000696425.1 Galeopterus variegatus | reverse complement strand
CATGTTCTCACTTTTTTGTGGGAGCTAAAAATAAATAAATAAATTCACACACATACACACACACACACACACACACACACCAAAAAAAAAATTCAAAAACAAAAAACAAAAAAAAATCAAAAAACCGGGGGGGGAGAGGAAGATATAACATCTACAATTTTTTTGACGTTCTTACAACAAGCAAATGGAAAGGACATGCTTGGGTGGGAGCGGGGAGAGGGAGGAGGGAGGGAGGTTTCGGTGATGGGACATAATAATCAACTACATTGACAAAATAAAAATTAAAAAAAATTACTTTTAAATGTATAATCACATTTAGTATTTATAACTTTGAGACAAAGGCCTTAGGAAACCCAGTTAGTCTGCAGTTCAGCCTCAGAAGAATTAGGTGGCTTATCTAAAGTGCGCAGCTAGAAATCCCAGAGTGCATCTTGCTGCTTGGAGTAATATCATAATGGTACCAAGCACTGAGCTTTAATGTTCATAGGTATCACTTTGGGATCTTAATAAAGTACAGATGCTGATTCAGTAGTTCTGAGTGGGTCTGAGATTCTGCATTTCTAATGACTACAGGTGGTGGTGATACTCCTGCCCTGCAGATCACACCTTGAGGGGCAAGGCATTCCTTTAAGATCATCCTAATATTTCTAAAGTATATCAGGCATATCAGTTTTAGTTACGCTTATGAGGACTCCCTAAAGGGCAGTAGATCTTTGCTTCCTGGGATCAAATGTGATTTCAGTAAACTGTTACCTCCATGGTTAAAGAAAGACCAGCTCTTTCTAATTAAGCATGTTGAATGATGCTACATGCACCATGCATTATCATCCAAAGTTAGGAGCATCGAAGATCAGTAATATTCAGGTAGCACAAAAACTACACTCATATAATTTAATATTGCAAGCCAGGAAGCATTTTAGGGTCTTGTAGATATGCTACAATCATTATCCTGGCAAAGAGAAGCAAAGCTGATTAATAGAGGTGTCCAATTGATAAAATGCTGCATAAACCAGCTTTCAGGACATTTTTAGGGATGATATCCAGATGAACTTGGAGAGATGACACACCAGAAATACATGGACTAATATTCCATTGTCAGTCTTTGAACTATCCAGTTAGATTCACAGTTTATCTGTCCTCTGTCACAGAAGCTAAGTGAACAAGTACAAGCTATTACCTCAATTTGTATTTGAAAGGCTGTGTGGCATAGAGATTTACTGGGTATCTGCTAGAGTATCAATCGTATTAAAAATAAATGTTCAACTACACACTCTAAGAACGTGTACTGGAAAAGAAATCAGACTGTGAGAGTGTTTATGTATGTTAAAGCCTTCATATAAACAAGAAAAAAATATATCTGAGTGTGGGATAACTGAGCTATAGTTCATTGGCCTGTAATAGAGTTATTTAGCTCTAATCTGTAGGTGGATATAAGAAAATCAGAAGTGCTTGATTCAGGTAGACATCAGGTAAAATGAAAAGAAAAAAACACCAACCTAGAACTCAAGGAAATGCTACACAAGCTTTACCAAATCCTCCCAACAAACACTGTAATTAATAAAGCTCAGTATAACCACTCGAAATAAAACAAGGACATGACGAGACAGTAACTCTTGGAGCATTAGGTATAATAAATTTCCTTTCTCCCCTTAGTGTTTCACTGGGATTCTCCCAAAGTACCTTAGGGAAACAAAGAAGTAATATAATTTATTCTTGCATGTACAGGGATTGAGTTTTTTTCCTTTTGAAGTCTCTTAAACCAGCTATTGTTGTGGTTATTAAACTCTTTTAAAACCTTCACCTTGAGTGGTAAGGGAAGTGTGAGTTACTTATGATAACAACAGTGCTGTGTAACAAGCAATCCCCAAATCTCCCTGGCAAACAACAATCAATAGGTATTTATTTCACTCATGAGTCTGGTGATTGACTGGGAGTAAATTGGTCTATATTGGGCTCAGCTGGGGTGGTTGTGTGTGCTTATTGTCCTCCTCCTGGTACTCAAGGTGATACAGAGATGCAGGTGTGCAAGTGCACACACACAGGCTTTCTTTATGTTCAAGTTTGGCAGTGGCACACTGTCATGTCTGCCCTATTCTATCGGTCAAAGCAAGCAACATGACTGAACCTAAAGTTAATAGTTGTGGAAATATATTCCAACTCTTTATGAGAATGAACCACAAAGTTATGGTGCTTGAACACATCAATGGTGAAGATTTGGGTTGTTAATGTAACATAGCTTGGAAGAGACAAGAACTTAAAACAGATCAATTTTAAGTAAAAATGACTTGCGTAGGAAGAGAGAGAAGACAAAGACAAACAAGTTTGCCCAATAAAATATAGGATGCTCAGATAAATGTAAATTTCAGATAAACAATAGTTTCTTTTTTTTTTTTTTACAGTATGTCTTCTGCAGTGTTTGCTGATTGGCTGGGGGTAAACTAAGTCTACATTGGGCCCATGAAATAATTGGGACATGTTATACTAAATAATTATTCATTAGTTATCTGAAATTCAAATTTAATTCAGTGTCATGTTATTTTTTTTAACTAAATCTGGCAATCCTAAGGATGGAGCTAGTGAGAATGAGAACTGTACCCCCAAAGAATGAAATCCTGTCATTCACAGCAACAGGGATGAACTTAGAGAAAATTATCTTAACTGCAATAAGCCATGCACAAAAAGAGAAATACCACATAACTTCACTCATAAGTGGGAGTTAAAATAGAGAAATTAATTTAAAATTAAAGAAAGAAAGATACAACAATCACAATAATACGTTGAACTTTCAAAAGGAAAGAGCAGAACTGGGTTTACCAGAGGTGGGAAAGGGGGAGGGGGAAGGGGGTGAGGGAAGAATTGGTAAAAGGCCATGAAAAATGATTACATTGTATAATGTTGAATATACTAATTGTCCTGATTTGAGCATGACATATTGCACACAGGTATTGATATTCAACTCTGTACCCCACAGACATGTAAAATCAATTATGTTTCAATTTAAAAAAAAAAAAAAAAAAGAAAAGAAAAGGACTGCCCCTCCAAGAAGCCAAGGAGGGATGACAGGTAAACAGGTAAAATAAACTTTGGAAAACTGTCTTATTTCCTGCCTCCCAAGAAGATGTTCTACCACTATCAAACTTTTGTTCTTCCCTGTTTCCCTCTAGGAACAATTTTTTTTTTTTTTTTTTTTTTTTTTTGGCAGGAGTGATATTTGGCTGTTATGGTAACCAGCTAGTAGTCTGTCTGATAGATTGGCCATCTGAATGATTGGTCTGTGTCCATGCCATACCAGTCTCAATATTTTGATTATCGCCCCTGGTTATTGGCAAACATGAAAGCAACCGAACGTGAGATAACGATGTAGATCCACTGAGAAAGCTGGCAATTTGATAACTGACAAAGCATTAATCTTTTAATGTGTCCCAAAGTATTTATTTAAAAGATAAACTAAGCATTGGGAGGAAAGGGTGTATAACCTCCTCAGCAAATACAAAAGCAAAATAGTTACAGGAACTACCTTCCTTAGAAAGCAATTTTAAGCCTATCTGTTCTTATCTGACAATTAATTTTCTATCTCTACACAACAAATTGCCACAAACTTAGTAGTTTAAAGCAACACTCACTTACTAGCTCACATTTCTGTGTGCTAGAAGTCCAGCTTGGCACAGCTGGGTTCTTAGCTCAGGATATCACCTGAAATCAAGGTGTTACCTAGGCTGAGTTTCTTGGGAAAAAATATGCTTCCCAATGCATTTTTTTGGTTTTGGAAGAATTCAGTTTCTTGCACAGTAGAACTGAAGTCCTCATTCCATTGCTGGCTGTCATCAGGGGCCACTTTTCAGCTCTAGAGGCCATCCACATTCCTTGCCATGTGGCCTCTTCCATCAACAAGCCAGTAAGGGTACTTCAGATTCTGACTTCCTCTTTTGCAACCAGCCAAGGAAAACTCTCTCCTCTAAAGGGCCTCTTAAGGGCTCATGTGATTAAGTCAGGCCCACCCCAATGCTCTTTGTATCTTAAAAGTCAACTCACCACAAAATTCCTTCATAGCAGTGCCTACATTACTGTTTCACTGAATAATTGGGAGAAGGTGAGTGTACACCAGGGGTCCGGAATCTTGGATAGGCATCTTAGAATTTTGCCTACCACACTGACAATGCCCTTGGGGGGGCTTCACAGCCTGTAGCCTACCTCAGAAGGCTCCTCTTCTATCCCCCAAATCCAAGTATTTCATTTAGCCATGTATAACAAGAACTTTCTCAGAAATTATCATTTATTTTTTTCATAACCTTAATTTCCCTGAGAGAGTTTCTGTGCCCCTTAAAACTGGTGCCCTTGATTAACCTATCCTAGATGCAACTGTGTTCTGTGTTCTGCTGTTTATTGACTCCCTGTATGGTCTGCTGGGGTAATTTTCTTTTGTGAGCTTCTTTACTCCATTTGGTATTATGTATATCTTCAATGGTAGGCAAACATATATTTTATTTATTTTATCCATCTTTCCTACTTCCTCATAGCAAAGGATCTCATGATTTACTTTTTTCAGTTAATTTATGAATCATTTTTTTCTAATTGTGTGTAGTTTCCATGTGTATTTTATATGTTAAAATAATTCCACAATGGCATGAGCTACCTACGCAATCTTGCTGCTAGAAGAGTGGTTAGCTGCCCTTACGTAGTTACTGGTTGATGTCAGAAATTGGTTCCATGTTAATTTCTTCTGATGATTAACGACTAACGTTTATTTGCAGGCTTTTCATTTTGCTGCATGCGTGTAGGTAATCTATTTTTCCTCAGGACTCTGACTTTTAAAAATACCACAATTATTTCTCACTCCATTTATTCCAGAAGATGGTGCTGCTGCTGCTTCTGCAGCAGCAGCAGAACATCATAAAACAGGAAAAAGAAAGCCACAGTAGTATATTTTAGCATTTCGTAGTAACATACCACCCACCTGTATTGTCAAAAATATGTTTTAAAAATGACATTTTAAAATACCTACTACATTATTTGTCCTCTTAATATTGAGTTTAGTTTTGTAGAAGAAACAATTACAATTCACACTCCAAAGAAGTACGTTGAGGCAGAAAGAGTAGAGACCCTCTGTGTTGCTCTGTCATCAGAGTCAGAACTCAGCGGCTGACTGAACTGAATACTTATTTCTTTAAAAGGATAGTGGTAGTGTCTGAATTTAGGTACACAGAGGCCCCGTAGAGGCTTTCTTAACTGGTCCTACTTTAAATGATGTCACCGTGCAAATTGCCACTAACAGAAACCTGAGCTCTTGCTCTTGAATTATTTACTTTTTAGAGAGTTTTTTAAAAAACCATTGTTATTTGTGAATATTCCATAAGTGTTAGAGATTGAACGCTCTTTTATACCTGGAAACCTCATGTCAAAATTTAAAATTTGGTATTCAGCTGTTTAGGTGTTGAATGTCTTATCAATTGATCAAATTCTGTTAACTAGTACTGTAATATTCTTCCCGTGTTTTCCTTTCATGTGAGGCAACAAAGAAACAGAATGCAGGGAAATATGTGCTAAAAGTTTACCAGTGACACAAAATCAAGAAAAAAAGTTATAACTGCCTAAAATAAGAGGCTTGAAAACACATAAGTGACATTGAATGCTTCAGGAAGGTAATATATTTCCTTTTAAAAATACATTAATTCCACAATAAGCTCTGTGAGGTAATGTAAGTCACTGCTTTATCTCTAGCACCTAGAACAATACATGGCACATATTTGTTTAATTAATAACTATTATGTGCCTGATATACAAAGAAAATATGTTACTATCCACATTTTAAAGACTAGAAAACTGAGGCTTAGAGAGGTTTAGTAATTTCACAAAGTTATCAAAAGTGGCAGAGTTGGAACTCAAATCCAGGCAATCTGTCTTCCAAGTCTTATGTGTATCTATTTTATAGATAGTATCATAGGCACAGAATGTTCGCATAATTTTTAAAAGTCACAATACTAGAATGCAGTAGAGCCAGTGTTCAAATTCAGTTTTGACTGATCATAAGGTTATTTTTAATCACTATAGTAACAGTGGTGAACCAATTGCATAGCAAGCCATTTTTTCTTTCTTTTTAAAACAGTTATGTTAAAAACCACGTAAGGTAAAATTTACCATCTTGATAACCATTTGTAAGTGTACAGTTCAATAGTGTTAAGTGTATTCACATTGTTGTGAAGTAGATCTCTAGCACTTTTCCATCTTGTAATGAAACTAAAATTAACAAAACTAAAACTCTATATCCATTGAACACTAACTCTTCTTTCCACCCCTCTCACCAGACCCTGTAACTACCATTCTACTTTCTGTTTCTATGAGTTTGACTACTTTTGATACCTCATATAAGTGGAATCACACAGCATTTGTCTTTTTGTGACTAGCTTATTTCACTTAGCATAATGTCCTCAAGATTCATTCATGTTACAGCATGTGACAGGATTCTCTTATTTTTAAAGGTTGAGCGATACTCCAGTGTTTGTATATACAACATTTTGTTTATCCATTGATTCGTAGACAGAAATTTGGGTTGCTTTCACCTCTTGGCTTTTGTGAATGATACTGCAATGAATATGAGTGTACAAATATCTCTTCGAGATCCTGTTTTGAATTATTTTTGGATATGCAGTATATTCACACATGGCTGATCATTTTGAAGGTCACATAGCTGTTCCAAAAAATTTTAGTGGCATTTCATAACTCCCTGTTTTAGCCTTGGTTTTAGAATTTATTTTACTTAACTTTTTAAAAAATCTCTTTGGTGCTATTACTATAGATTTCTCTTTAGTATTAACAGCCACATAATCTAACAGGCAGCTATTCTAAGTCTGATTATTTATCATTTACTTTCAAGGAAAAAGGAGTCACTGAAAATTTATTTTGCATTTTATTGATTTGTCTGCTTAAACACTTAATGATGAATCCGATAAAAAATTCTGGTGATATCTGGCATTTGTTTCTACTTCAAACTCTAGATTTGCCCTCCTTATTCTGTTAGAATAGCCTCATCAGAAACCTGAAGTTTCACGGAATTCCTCAGTAGTTATTTCTATCTTCCCTGTCTGTGGCAATTTAAAGAAACAAATTGGAAGCAGGGGGATGTCTTTGAGAGTTCTCGCAGGGAGGGGAGTGTGTCTTGTGGTAACTGCTAGAACAGTAGGGGTATAGAGTGCATTGAACCCTGGAGTTGAATAGCAGTTTAAAGCAGAAATAAATAACCATGTTAGGCTGGCCAGCATGACAGATTCTTCTCCCATTTGTTTTTTCCTCTTCCTGGAGCATTGAGTCTCAGATGTATTAGGTAAGTACTTTTTTATGTACCATTTTATAAGGCTTTTTGATTCTGCCTATAATGTGGAGAGTAGATTGGCAACAGGTCATCGACTAAGGTAGAGACTGTGGAAGAACACCAAGTTGGGAAAGATGACTAGAAGAGTTGATACTAGTTTGGAAATACTGGATTTGAAACACTTTTGAAAACTCTTAGTAGAGATGTCAAATAGGCATTTGGATGAGCTCAAAGGAGAAGACAGGGCAAAAGGAGTCTTTCACATATTTATTCATTCATCCACTAAAAGGTTTTAAGCACCCATGTATTAGGTACTTTACCATATTCTAGAAATACTTATCTAAATAAGAATTTCCCCAGATTTATCTGGGTCAATGACTGAAAGTTCAGTTCTGAAAATACAAAATGTCAGTAGTAAGATTGTTTTGTGACCTGAATAAGTGGACTTTAATTGTGAAGCTTTTTAACATATGAGAGCAAAAGTCAAATTGTTGTGTTGTGGATTGAAAGCATGTATACATTATAGATGCTGAGGTGTCAAACGCGATTTTGAAAAGTTAGATATTTAATGGAACTGAAAGTATCTGATATATAGAAAGGAGAATAGCATCAAATGACTGTTTTTAAGATATGGAAGATTAAGTAAAGAGGAGGTTGGTTTCTGGAGTAAAAAAGTCATAGAAGATGCTAGAGAAATATAACTGAGGGAATAAATTCTAGAAGTAGGCAGGAATTGATAGGACTGATTGTTTTGAAATGAGAAGTGTGCCCAACACTGATGTTCTTTAAGTAGAAATTTCTATTGTTATATAAAATGGTTTGGTGAATAAAATATCAAACGTGAGTTGAATAACCAGCTTTTGCTAATGTCTTCTTACCTTGTAATAATGAAATTTTTCGAACATGTATAAAATTTTAGTGAATGGAACAATTAGCACATATTTAGCCACCACCTAGATTCAACAACTTCTAACTTTATATTTTGTCAAATTTCTTTTTTTTAATCTATCAACTATCTGTCTATCTTTCTATCTCATCTATGCAGCCATTCATTTATCCTTCCATCCATCCATCCGTCTTCCTATTTTTCTAAATCATTTGAAATTGAGTTATAATCATTACAGCACTACAACCCTAAATACTTAAGCATGCACCTTCTAAAAGTAAAGACATTATCATACATAATAGCATGCTGTTATTGCATATCTTTACCCAGGAAAATAAAATAATCTCCTGATATTCATTTAACATATAGTCCACATCCAAATTTCCTTAATTGCCTCCCTACAAATTATTTTATAGCTGGCTTTTTTTGGAATCAGGATTCAACCACAATTCTTGTATTGTAATCGGCTTTACAGCTCTTTATTCTCTTTTAATTTAAAACAGTCCACCTGGCTTTCTGTCATTGACATTGATTTTTAAGGAGACTGGGAGGATTTCTTATCCTGGTCTTACCTGATTGTTTCCTCACGGTGTTGTTTAATGGTTTTATCTACCCCTGTATTTCCTATAAACTGGAAATTAAGCTTAAGCTTGATTAGATATGGTTTAAACATATTTGGCAAGAAGACTCCATAGGTGATGTTATGTACTTTGTCTTGCATCACATTGACATATAATGTCAGTTTTCCCACTGTATTTTATGTCAAATTTGATCTCTGGTGAAAGTCATGACTGCCAGATGGCTCCATAATTGAGGCCTATTTCCCTTTGTAATTAACAAATAATCTGTGGTGTGATCCTCCTTCACCACCCTCAAATATTCAAATTTTGTATTGGATTTTTGGATTCATTGATGATCCTCACTTGAATCAACTATGTAATTGAAGGTAGAAAAATGATGCATTTTTTAATTTAATATTTGTTCACATAACTCACATATTTTGATTATTTTTATTAGTTTTTTATTTGTATTTTTCTTGATTTTTATTTTTATATTGGGGATTAGCTCTTTGTGATATGTAAAAATATATATTTTTTTACTTTGCAATTTATCTTTGTATTTGTTTATATTTTTTCCATAAAAATTTTATTTTTAACTTTTATGTAGTTGAATTTATTGATCTCATTTATTGCTACTACATTGAGTCATAATTAAAATGGCCTTTCCCATCCCTAATTTATAAAGAAATTTGTTGTGGATTGATGTCCCCCTAAAACTTAGTCACTACTGTGACAGTGTAAAGAGGGTAGGGAATCCTATTTTGTTAATTGAAAGGTGGGGCCTTGAAGAGGTGATTGGACTATAGGACCATGCCATAGTGAATAGATAAATAATGGTGGTCAGGGGTGTGGTTTTGAGGGCTTTAAAAGGAGAGCATGTGAGAGTCTTTCTTTCTTTCTGCTCCATCATTTTCTGCCATGTGAGATCCCTGCACTGCTGTAAAGCCACCACTAAAGACCCTCACCAGATGTGTTCCCTGAACTTTGGACTTCCTGCCCTTGAAACTGTAAGCAATAAATTTCATTTTCTTACAAATGGCCCGGTTCTGTGTATTTTGTTATAAGCAACGGAAATGGACTAATACAAAATTTATCTAGTTTCTTCTAATTCTTGTATAATTTTTTAAATTTTCATTTAAACCTCTGATTTCTTTGGAGTTTATTCTGGTTTATAGCAAAAAAATGTGGATATAATTTTATCTTTTTCCTGAAAGTCTATCTAGTTATCCTGATACCATTTATTGAAAACTCTGTCTTTTCCCCAGTAATTTGAAATTCTGCTAATTTTCATATAACCTCGGGTCTGTTTCAGACCATTATACATTTTTAATTTTGATTTCTACATCAAGACCATATTGTTTTAATTACAAAGTTTTAAATACATTTTTAAACTTGGTGGTGCTAGTAATCCTCACCTCTTCTCCACTCCATTCTCCATTGCTCTTCTTGTTAAGTGTTTTCCTGGTTGTTATTGTTTAGTTATTTATTTATTTTTGGATGTGAATTTTATTATCAGCTTGTTTAGCTCTAGAATAACTTTTCTACTGCTATTGACATAAAATTAACCTTATAAAATAACTTAAGGATAAGTGACATCTTTATGATCTTATATTTTTCTTTTTGTTTAAGGCTATTTTTGTGGGTTTGTTTTCAGGAGTGTTTTTAATGTTTTAAGTGTTTTAATGTTTTCCTCAAAGAAGTTCTGTACACTAAGTTAATTTCTAGATATTTTATCATTGTTGTTAACATTATCAATGACATATTATTTCCATTATATCTTTTGATAGGTTATTGCTTGTGTAGATGAAGGCTATTTTTTTTTACGTATTAATTTGACAACCTGCTGCCTTATTAAATTATATTATTGTTTGTGTTAGTTTTTCTTTGATTTTGTTAATTTTCCAGTTATAGTATTTTATCATCTACAAATAGAGATAATTTGAAAGTTTTCTTTCATACTCATTACTCTAATTGCTTTCTCTGATTTTCATCATACCTCAAATAAAGCATTAAATAGTAGTGGGGAATATGGACATCTTTGCTTATTCATTATGGAACTAATGCTCATGATGCTTCTTTATTAAACAAAAGTCAGGCATTGGGGCCTTTGTGTGTGTGTGTATAATCATATTTTTATTATATGTTGATTCCTGTTTTATTGAGTTTTAATTTTAATCATAAATGGATGTTGAATATTGTATTTTTGAGTGTCTTTTTAGCATCTGTGAATTTTATCACATGGTCTTTCTCCTCAGCCCTATTAATACAATAAGCGATATTAATGAGTTTCTTAGTGCTGAACCATTCTTACACTTTTTGAATAAACTTCATTCACGTGGTCATGATGTACTATTTTTGTAACCTACCAGTGAATTCTACCTGCTATTTTATTTACAGTTTTTGCTTTGATATTCATAAGTTAGACTGGTCTATGAGTTTCTTTATTGTCTAGCTTCTATTGATGCTATACTCACTTCATAAAAAAAAATGTAAATTTCTCTTCTTTTCCTATGTTCTAAAACAGTTAAGAGACTTTGGGTCAATTTGATCTTTGATGAATTGGCTGTATTCCCTTGTGTCTGAGTCTGACATTTTTGGTGTGGGTAGTTACTTGATAACTTTCTCTATTTCTTCTACGGGTATTGGTCTGCTTAAACTTTCTCTTTCTATTAGGATGAATTTTGGTAAATTAAATTTTAAAAAAATTATCAATTTCACTTATGTTTTTTTCATATATATTTGCAGTGAATATCTTATGATTTTTCTGTCAGTCAGAATCCTGGCAGGACACTTATCACATATTTAACTTAGGCATTTTGAGGAAAGTTAAATAAAAGACCAGTGTGCAAAGATGTGGGCAAGGCTTGAGGAAGCCAAAGAGAAATAGCAAAAAATCCTGGGCTTATAACAGTGCTGAGCCATCATCAACCCTGGGAAGGGGAAAAGAGAAGGAGTGATTACTGGAACACAGAGAGGATAGTTTTACAGTGAGGGCAACCTGGCAGGAGCTATGGCTTTTGGAGAGGAATGCAGCCAGTAGTAGGAATGCAAAGTAGCCCAATGGGAGGGTTCTCTGGTGGGTGGGGATAAATACCCCAATCTCATTTCCTTTTCATTCTCTGATCTTCCATTTGGCTAAACCGAAATGGAAAGCTGGAAGACAAGAAAGCTCACAATTTTCATGAGTCCATTCTCCCAGGGCACAGAGCAGGCAAAACAAGGTAGAGAGAGTTGCAAATGGAAGATCTCTGCTATGTTTTGAGTGTGCCCCCCAAAAGTTCATGTGTTGGAAACTTAATCTTCAGTGCAAAAGCATTGGGAGGTGGACCAAATAAGAGGTGATTGGAGCACGACGGCGAACCTTCATAAATGGATTAATGTTGTTACCTTGGAAATGTGTAAGTTATTGTGAGAGTGGATTACTTTAAAGTGAGGCCAGCCCCCAATGCTTATCTTTGCCTCTTGTGCTTGCTTCCACCTTCCACCTTCCACCACCAGATGCCAGTATCATGCTTCTAGACTTACCAGCTTCCAAAACTGTAAAAAATTAATTTCCTTTCTTTATAAATTGCCCAGTGTATGGTATTCTGTTAGCAACAGAAAATGAACTAAGAAAACATCCATCACAATTTTTAAAATGTAGTGTTTCCGTGGTTATTTTACATACATCATGTCTTATTTTGTATATTTTATGCTTTCTTTTCTTGATTAGGTTAACTAGTAGTTGATCTATTTTCAGATTTTTTTAAATGTTTATTTATTGCACTGCCTTTCCGTTTTTAACTTCATTAAATTTAGATTTTTATCTTTATTATTTCCTTTCTATTTTCTTTTGGTTTACTTTTTGTTCTTTTTCTCACTTTTTGGTTGGTTGATTAATTGATTTACATTAATTCTTTTAGTTTTTTTTTTTTCAGTATTTTAAGGCTATGGATTTTTCTATGCACTAACTGTATCCTGAGACTACCACTTCTCTTACTGTGTCCTTTTCAAGCCTGTTCCATGGACTTCCTGGGTTCATATTTTTATAACTCCAGATGTTAAAAATTGTAAATAAGCCTTTTATGAATATTAAAATTAAGCAATACTTTGTTATATATCAGCAAATACCCACTTACAGGATGAATACAAAGAAAACAACAGTGCTATAGTTACAAGAATTGGTATTTGTGGGTAGCAATACGATTACCAGTGGCAGCATTACAGACGGAATGAAAAGGTGCCATGGTGCTAGTGAAGTGAAGATGCTCATATCAAAGTGTGGCAATAAAAACTGCTTCCCAAAATGTGAAGATAAAAAAGAAATGCTATATTTCTTAAATAAGATATTACTTTATAAAATAAGTGACTTTCAGTATACCTATACATCAATATGTGAGTATTAACAAATCAAATATTAAAATGAGACAGTTGAATATATGAACTCCATCTTCAAGAAGTTTTTTCATATTTTCAAGCTGGAAGAAATAGGTTTTTTGGTGTGTGTATGGGGGATGGATGGTTATCTCCTAATTGGGAAAATAAGATAATCAATCACCTTAATTTGGGATTCCCTCAAAAGCATGACTTTTAATATGAGTTCTGTCCCTCACAAACTGTTTTCTTTGGGAAAGTTATTTAACTTCCTAAACCACGGTTACTTCATTGGTAAGTTGAGAATATCGAAGGTTTCTTTCCTATAAGGATGCTGTTAGAATTAGACGTGGTTTTACATGTAAAGTACTTATCACAGTGTTTGACACATAGAAGTTAATTAGTACATTATTTAGATATTAATTATTATATATTTCAGGGATCATTTCTTTATACCACAATGATAAAGGACAGTGTAAGGCATAAATTTAGGGAGAGGGAAGGGAGGAAGGAAGGATAATAAATTATATTGCTAAAATTAATATGGAAATATAAACTAATTAAGCTATTTTGGGGGAACCGATTAGACCACAACTAATAGAGGAGTTTAGAAGGCAGCATGATATAATAGAAAGAACATAAGCTTTGGAGTTAGATTTGCATGTTAATTCAATTTTCTTCACTTCCAAGCTGTGTGTCCCTGGGGAAGTTATTAGACAACTCTGAGCTTCAATATTCACATCTATTATAAAATTTAAAAATACAATAAAAGGATATTAAAATAGCTGGAAATTAAAATGTCCAGTGTATAGTATTGTTTTGAGAATTAATTGAGATATTATGCAAGTGTGTATGTGTCTGCATCTGTGTAGTACTAATATACTAATCATTCAATAAATGTTTCTTTATTTTGTTTTTATTGGAACATAGTTGACTGGACATATCTGTGAGATCCAACATTGAATATCAATATGTGGGTGCAGTGTGTGATGTTCAAATCAGGATAATTAGTATATTCAACATTATACAAACTAATTGATTTTTGTGGCCCTTCACCAATTCTTCCCTTCCCCCCCTCCATCTCCCCATTTCCTACCTCTGGTAACCCCAGTTCTGTTCTCTCCTTTTGAAAATTCAATGTATTATTGTGATTGTTGTATCTTTCTTTCTTTCTTTTAATTGTTTATTTATATATTTTTTTAGCTCCCACTTATGAGTGAGGACATTCAGTATTCCTCTTTCTGTGACTGGCTAATTTCAATTAACATACTTTTCTTTAAGTTCATCCATGCTGTTTCAATGGCAGAATTTCATTATTTTTATGGCAGAGTAGTATTCCATTGTGTATATATGCCACATTTTTCTTATCCAGTCATCCCTTGATGGGCACTTAGGTTGGTTCCAACTCTTGGATACTTTAAATAGAGCTGCAATAAACAAGTGATTTATTACAAGGGGGTGTTCGTTGGACATGATGATTTCCATTCCTTTGAGTACATACCCAGCAGTTGGATTGCTGGATTGTATGACAGTTCTATCTACAGTTGTTTGAGAAACCTCCATACTGTTTTCCATAATGGCTATGCAAATTTATAGTCCAACCAGCTGTGTAAGAGGGTTCCCCTTTCTCTACATCTTTACTGGCATGTGTTAATCTCTGTCTTTTTGATAGTAGCCAGTCTAACTGGGGTGAGAGGACATCTCAATGCAGTTTTGACTTGCACTTCCCTGATGCTTAGTAATGTTGAGCATTTTTACATGTGTCTGTTGGCCATTCATATATCTTCCTTTAAGAAATGCCTATTCAGCTCCTTTGCCCACTTTTTAATAATGTTGCTTGTATTTTTTTATTGTTAAGTTGTTTGAGTTCCTTGTATATTCTGGATTTCAATCCCTTGTCAGATGTATAGTTTGCAAATATTTTTTTCCCATTCTATAAGATGTCTTTTACTGTATTATTTCTTGTGCTGTGCCACAGCTTTTTAGTTTGATACAATCCCCTTTGTTTATTTTTCCCTTTTGTTGCCTGTGCTTTGGGGTTTTATTCATAAAGTCTTTGTTCAGTCCTACTTCCTGAAGTATTTCCCCCATGTTTTCTTCTAGGAATTTCATAGTTTCATGCCTTATATTTAAGTCTTCAATCTATTTTGAGTTTATTTTGGTACATGGAGAGAGGTACTGGTCTAGTTTCATTCTCGTACATATGGACGTCTAGTTTCCCCACCACCATTTATTGAAGAGGCAGTCTTTTCCCCAATGTATATACTTGTTGCCTTTGTCAAAGATTGGTTGGCTGTGAGTACATGGTTGATTACTGGGTTCTTTCTTCTGTTTCATTGGTTCGAGTGTCTGATTTAAGGCCAGTGCCATGTTTTTTGGTAACTATAGCTTCATAGTATAATTTGAAGTCAGGTAGTGTAATGCTAATGACTTTATTATTTTTTTCTCAAGATTGCTTTGGCTATTTGGGGTCTTTTGTTGTTCCATATGAATTAGGATTGTTTTTTCTACTTCTGTGAAGAATGTCATTGGTATTTTGATGGTCACTGCATTGAATCTCTAGGTTGCTTTGGGTAGTATAGGCATTTCACCATGTTAATTCTTCCAAGCCATGAACATGGAATGTCTTTCCATCATTTTTTTCCTATTTATTTCTTTCAGCCGTTATTTGTAGCTCTCGTAGAGGCCTTTCACCTCCTTGATTAAATTGATTCCCCGGTATTTTATTTTTTTGGTGTCTATTATAAATGGGCTTGCTTTCTTGACTTCTTTTTCTGTTAGTTTACTGTTGGAATATAAAAACACTACTGACTTTTTTTGTTGTTGATTTTGTATCCTGCAACTGTACTGAAATAGTTTATCAGATGTAAGAGTCTTTAGGTTTTTCTTTATAAAAGATTATATGATCTGCAAATAGGGACATTTTGACTTTGTCTTTTCCATTCTGGATGCCCATTATTTCTTTTTCTTGCCTCATTGTTCTGACTAGTACTTCCAATAGTGTGTTAAATAAGAGTGATGAGAGTGGGCATCCTTGCCTTGTTCCTGTTTTTAAGCTTTTCTCCATTCAGAATGAAACTGGTGGTGCGTCTGTTGTATATGGCTTTTATTGTGCTGAGATATTTCCTTCTATGCCTAATTTGATGAGAGTCTTTATTATGAATAGATGTTGAATTTTGTCAAATCCTTTCTTTGCACCTATTGAGATAATCATATCTTTTTTGTGCTTGATTTTGTTGATGTGGTGTGTCACATTTACTGACTTGTTTATGTTGAACCATGCATGCATCCCTGTGATGAATCCCACTTGATCACAGTGTATATAGTCTCTTTGATGTGTTGCTGTATTCTGTCTGCTATTATCTTGTTGAGGATTTTTGTATCTATGTTCATCAAAGATACTGGTGTGTAGTTTTCTTTTTATGCTGTGTCTTCTTCTGGCTTCAGTATCAGGGTGATGCTGGCCTCATAGAATGAGTTTGGGAAAACAGCTTCTGTTTCACTTTTTTGGAATACTTTGAAGATAATTGGTATTAATTCTTCTTTAAAGGTTAGGTAGAATTCAGCAGTAAAGCCAACTGGTCCTAGGATTTTCTTTCTTGGGAGACTGTTGATTACTGCTTCAATCTCATTGCTTGCTATTGGTCTGTTCAGGATTTCTATTTCTTTTTGGTTCAGTCTTGGTAGTTTGCATGTGTCCATTACCTCCAGATTTTCAAATTTGTTGGGATATAGTTGTTTATAATGGTCTTTGATGATTCTTTGTATTTCTGTGGTATCAATTGTAATGTCTCATCTTTCATTTCTGATTTTTGTTGTTTGGTTCTTATCTCTTTTTTTTATTTAGGCTAGGTAATGGTTTGTATATTTTTATTGTCTCAGAAAATGAACTGTTTGTTTTATTGATCTTTTGTAACATTTTTGGATCTCTATTTCATTTAGTTTTGCTGTGATATTAATTATTTCTTTCCATCTACTAATTCCGGGATTGGATTTTTCTTGTTTTTCTATTTCTTTGAGGTATAAATTTAGGTTATTATCTGAAATTTTTCTGTTCTTTTGATGAAAGTATTTATTGCAATAAATTTCCCTCTTACTAATGCTTTTGCTGTATCCCACATATTTTAGTAAAATGTTCTTTATTTTCATTACTTTCAAGAAATTTTTTGATTTACTGTTTAATTTCTTCTTAGACCTATAGGGTGTTCAGGAGGATGTTGTTTAATATCCACATGTTTGTATAGTTTCCAGATTTTCACTCGTTATTAATTTTTCGTTTTAATCTGTTGTGGTCTGAAAAGATGAAATGACTTCAATTTTTAAAAAATTTGTTGAGACTTAGCTTGTGATCTAATTTGTGGCTTTCCTTGCACAATGTTCCATGTGCTGATGAGAAAAATATATATTCTGTAGTTGTTGCATGAAATGTTCTGTACATATATGCTAAGTCTTACTTGTCTGAAGTGTAATTCAAATCTTGTGTTTCTCTGTTGATCTGTTGCCTAGATGATCTGTCCAATGTTGAGAGAAGTGTGTTAAGGTCCACAATTCTTATTGTACGGGGGTCTATTTCTTTCTTTAGGTCTAATATGTTTGCTTTTTATATCAGTGTTCTCCAATGTTGGGTGCATATATACCTATGATTGTTATGTCTTCTTGCTGGGTGGATCTCTTTATCAGTATATAATGGCCTTCTTTGTCTCTTTTTCTGGTTTTGGTTTAAAGTCTATTTTAAACAGTAGAAGAATAGCTACTCCTGCTTGTTACAGTTCTCACTGTGTAACAGAGATGAAAAAACAATATTACTCGAAGCAACATAAATGCAATGAGAAACCCAAAGGGACTGCACCTCAGCAACTCCTCTGTTAGGAGAAAACTGGGTACAGCCCCAATTCAAAGTTAGCTTCTGTTTTTTATTGTAAAGACAAGGAAGTTTCACAAGAAAAATCAGTTGATTCAATCATTTCTAAAGGACACAAAGACATGGACAATTTGACAAAAGTTCTCTATGGCTAAGTATAGCTTGAACAATGGAAACTAGTAACATCGTGTAAATTAACAAGGTGAAATTCCAAAGTACAATTTGTGAAAAGCTAAATTGACCAGACTGTGATCATTATCTAACCCAAATTATAAACTCTCCATGAACGATTTAAGCAAAAGTTAGACTCTTATGATAATTGTCTCTAAAGTTTCCACCAACAGCTTGCCCTTAGCAAACATTTTTTGACATTTTTCCCAACAGCAATTCTTTCAACATATTTTAACAACAATCAGTATGTTAAATAGTTAAAGTACATAATCCCATCCCTAAACAGTGATTAGAATTGACCATATGAGCTTCTGCCACACTATCTGTGGAATTTTGTCCCCTGGCTGGAGACTTTTGCCTCATGCATGCATTACCTAAAAACCCTTTCTAAAAATCAACTGAGAATCAACATATATTTGATTAGAATTGATTGGATAGGCTTTTCCCTGCTGGCTGTAGACTTTTGTCTCTTATTTGAGGTTTTTTTACCCCATACATGCAGTACCTAAAAACCCTATTCTAAAAATCAAATAAGAATCAAGATTTCTAACCTTCTACACCTGCTCGTTTTAGGTTTCCATTGCATGGTATATCTTTCTCCATCCTTTCTCTATTAGTCTATGTGTGTCTTTACAGGTGAGATGAATCTCTTGTGGACAACATATTGTTGGGTCTAGCTTTTTAGTCCAAAGATTCTGTCTGTGATTTTTGAGTGTATAATTTAATCCATTTACATTTAGAGTTGTTATTCAAAGTTATTTTCTTACTCCTGACATTTAATTACTTTTCCTATGGTTGATTTAAATACCTTTTGTCCCTTTCTTTCTGTTTTATTGTTTGTTTTCATTTTTTTGTGTGGTATGGTATAGTTTCTTTCTCTTTCTTGTTTGCATATCTTATCTACCAGTGGTGTTTGATTTTTCTTATATTTTCATAGTGGTGATTATTGTTTTTTGGTTTTCAGGTGTATGGATACATCAGATCAGATATTTGTGAAGGCTCCTCTGGAGTTTGGCCCACAATGCTTAATGGTTCAAATGTCTATGACTCCATATAGGCTGGTGGCTTTCCTGGTTCAATGTTGTTTTTTTTTATTTTTTATTTTTTATTTTTTTAAAATTTTTATTTTGTCAATATACACTGTATATGATTATTATGGCCC
>NW_007728104.1:333130-335369 GCF_000696425.1 Galeopterus variegatus | reverse complement strand
CTATCTCACTTAAGAACTTCTACTGTAATGTCCATTTGGATTGGAATTCATGTTGCCCCATGCTCCCTAACTCTGCCTGGGGAGCATCTACTCATCCTACAACTCACCCTTCAGATAATCCATGAAGGCTTTTCTAAAACATTTTCGCTCTTTACGCCTCAAGGAGAATTTACCACTCCCTCTATATTAATTTGCTAGGGCTGCCATGACGAAGTACTACAGACTGGGTGGCTTAAGCAACAGAAATTGTTTGTCTCACAGTTTTGGAGACTAGATGCCCCAAATCCGGTTGTCAGCAGGGTTGGTTCCTTTTGAGGGCTGTGATGGAAAAATCTACTTCAGGCCTCTTCCCTTGGTTTGTAAATAACCATCTTCTTCCTGTCGCCCCAAATCCGGTTGTCAGCAGGGTTGGTTCCTTTTGAGGGCCGTGATGGAAAAATCTACTTCAGGCCTCTTCCCTTGGTTTGTAAATAACCATCTTCTTCCTGTGTCTGTTCACTTCCCTCTATGCATGTCTCTGTGTCCTAATTTCTTCTTCTTATAAGGACACTAAAAACAGACTAGGGCCTACCCTAATGACTCCATTTTAACTAAATTTCTCTGTAAAGACCCTATCTCCAAATAATGTCACATTCTAAGGTACGGGGGGTTAGGGCTTCAACATATGAATTTTTGGAGACACAATTTAACTTGTAACAATTTTTTAATTTCTCCTCCTCTATTTATGTTGTAATGATTTCTCCTGCACTAGTGTATTTTTTTTCTGTTTGGTATCTTCCACTAGGTTATAAGCCTTCACAGAGTGGGAACCACATTTGATTTTTCTTTGTATAATTCCTAGCACAAGAGGCTGCTTGTTAAAATCAATTGGTTGGTTTGCTGATTGAATGATGAATCAACAAAGACCCTAAATGATATAGCAGACCCCGCTAGCATGTTTTCTTGAACTTTGCCCTTTCTATTTTTGCTTCTTGTTTACTGTTACATTGAAGGTGTAGCCCTTTGGATGCCAGCTTTATGTCAGGTGTTTTCTATTGGCTCCAGTTCCTCAGGTGGGCCTTAAGTTTTACTTCCTGACTCCTGCCTTTCACCAAGCAGGAGTTATCATTTTCCAGGGGTCAGTAGAAAACCTCAGAAAGAAAGATAATTGTGACAATCTTTTGCTCTATCGTCTCTGCTTTCACTTTATTTTTGACCTCTGAAGATTCCTTTCTTATGCACCAGTTGATAGATCTGTTTTCTGCAGCATTCTTGTTGTTTCAATTAGGACATCATTCAGCAGTATCTATAAGCCATACTACCACAAACAGAAGTGAAAAACATTGATTACATTAGTGAAAATTTTGAAAATAAGTGGAATATCTACCACTAAAAAATTTATGGTACATATACACCATAAAATGTCATGAAGACACGAAAAGGAATGTGGTAGGTGTAAATGTACTGACATAGAAATATCTTTAACACATACTTTTAAATGAAAAAACTTAGCGGCACAACAGTATGCACAATATGATTCTATTTATGTAAAAAAGTGATATGTGTATATGTTTTTGTAAGAACACAATTTTTATTTAAATGCACAGAAAAAGATCTGTATGTTTATGTATTAAAATTAAAGGAATTTTATTTATATCTTTTTTTTACTTTTTGTAATGAGAATGTATTCCTACACTACTTGAGTTAATTTAAAAATAAACACAAGTTTAAATGAATAAATAAGATGAGGCATATAAAGCACTTAGCAGAGTTCTTGGTACATCATAAGAACTTCATAAACTCTCACTAGTATTATTATATTCATTTAAAAGTAAATGTTATTGATACATAGTGAAATATAGCATCTTATGATGGCAATTTGTGATGTACTGCAAATCGATAGCAAGCCTCAGGTTGGAAACTTTATCTTTTGATTAAAAATACTGATCTACTTCCAAACTGTAATTTATACTTGTTTCTCTTGCTACTTTAAGATATTAATAGATATGAATATACAAAAGGACCTGCAATCAAGTGAGTTTTTAAAATGCTGGGTTACACGAAGCATAGTTTTGTTTTTTAACAGTAGGAGTTGTCAGAGCTGTAAAACTCTATCATGCACTGTGAGTCTTAAAGAGGGAGAGCTTGTAAAAAACACTCCCCAAATTTATTACACTCCAAAATCCTTTCTCTTAAGCTTCGTCAGGGACTTCTCTTCCATGAAATACCTTTTAGGAAATACTTCACTAGACTGTAATAC
>NW_007728104.1:309449-332781 GCF_000696425.1 Galeopterus variegatus | reverse complement strand
TCAAGTGAGTTTTTAAAATGCTGGGTTACACGAAGCATAGTTTTGTTTTTTAACAGTAGGAGTTGTCAGAGCTGTAAAACTGTATCATGCACTGTGAGTCTTAAAGAGGGAGAGCTTGTAAAAAACACTCCCCAAATTTATTACACTCCAAAATCCTTTCTCTTAAGCATCGTCAGGGACTTCTCTTCCATGAAATACCTTTTAGGAAATACTTCACTAGACTGTAATACATAGAACAGATACCACAATATTCATTTACTGACTGAACAAATTGTGAGTTTTTATAGCTGGTTGTCAGGATGCTTAATGAGCAGTGCATTCTCTATTGTCCTTTAATTTGTCTAGAACAGATTCCAAGGATAAACACTGATTTGTTTTGTAAGTGACGGTAAGAGACCTTCCCTGTCTATGTCTCAGAGTACAGAATGATTCTTTGGATTAACATTGATTAATGGGTGGAAAATATGATGTGTCTAGAGCTATTTCTCAGCATCAAATAACCTAAAGCCAAACAACAAAGGGCTGGCATGGAAAATAAGAGAAGACAAGAACAAGACCCCTGACGTCCTTGTTCCTGCTGACAGTTACCACACAACCGAGGACGCTGCTGATTGGGAAAACACACACTGTCATCTGTAATTGGATGAAAAAAGTATTTGTTGCACATGCTTGGACTCCATAAAGGAAAATTCAATGAGGTCAGAAGATATCAAAATATGCCATTTGTTAGCTGTGAGCTATTAAATAATGAATGTATACATCATGCCAAATATCTCCTTCCTCCACCTTTTACATCTGCCAATTGCATCAAGTTTGCAGAGAGCTTTGTCCTGGCATTATTCATCTTTTTGAAAATATGCCATTCAGAGTTGTGAGTTTGTTCTCACAGCATCAACTCACCAAAGGGCAGGCATGCAAAATAAGAGAGGACAGAGCAAGACCTCTGCTGTCCCTGTTCCTGCTGACTGTTAGCACCTTCAGAGATAGCCATCCCCAGGGCACACACATTTTTATGAAGAGAGAGAAATTTCAAGCTGGAGATGCAGAATGGGGACTTGTGATTTAGACAGAACGGACTTGCTTCCATTTATAACACTGTGGGTGGGTTAGCATAGTTTTGCTTCTATAGTATGTACAACTGGGCTTGACTTAGATTATTCCAGACTGTGGGGAAGTAGGTGGTCCTCCCCTCCAAGGAGTTTCCGCAAAACAGAGAACTCTCTATGAAACATGATTTTTTAAAAGCCTCCTAGAAGGAAAAGACCTCTTTGTTGACATCAAAGGTCTTCCTCATTCTAATCCATAAAAGAGATGAATTGAATAAAAGGTCCTCCACTGCCTGAAATTGTACCTTGACTTTTTTCTTCTCAATTATGTAGAAAGCAAAAAAGTAATGATTTAGATTATTTAATTCTTTCTGCATGAAAGTGCTAACTAAATATAGCATTTCCTGACCCTTACCTCTGAATGGGCATGATGTAGTGAGGGCATTGGTGAGAAGGAGGTATATGGCTTACTGCCTGTGTCCAGGAAATTTTATGTAATGATAAGGCTGCATTTGATCATTCATTCAATAATATGTGACAGAGTGTGGACTATGTCTTCTACTATCCTGTTTGTTAAAATTGTTTATTGGTACTATCTTGCTACCCATGAAAACAACAGTGAAAAATAGCTGCCCATTAACACAAAAGCAGAACATAATGCAGTAATGATGCTTGAAGCTTCCTGCAATGCTGGAGTTTATAGAAATCATTAATAGTAAATTACCAGCAATACCACAGGCAGCTGATACACCTCCTCTCTTTGGTAGGTAAAACTCTTCATTATAAAATAACAATACATTAGTCATACGTCACAGCCTTCAGCAATTTTCTTAAAGATATTTTATTTAAGACCAATGTCACCAACATTGAACTCATTTTACAGATGGGAAACTGAGGCTATTTTACCAAATGATTGTGTCAGAATGAATCAGAGTATGGAAACTGAGGTCATTGACTTAGTTTCATATTTAAATTCAGGCCTCGGGCATATTTGTCAATATGACAGGAACAAGTACAAATCATTGGTTAATGAGTTGGGGTTGGAGCAGAGATGGGGTTTTAACAATGACAAGCTCTTGGTCACTCGTTTCATCCACCGAATTAAGGAACAAGAAACAATTAAAAGGTAGACTTGGGCTGTACTTCTCATTGTATGGTTTGGGGCCACCTGAGGAGTAAGCCAACGTTCTCTTAGAGGAAAGGAAACAAGCACAAAGCTTGCAAACAGGAGGACAAACCCCTCTCAGAGAGGGTCACTGTCAAGTCCAAGACCTTGTTTATCAGCTCAAGGCCTCAATATTCAGGTATCAATGTGTAGGAGGGGCCCAGGCAAGGACAAGTTCAAACATGCTCTGAGAGGATTCCCTCCTCTCATTTCCCTTAGTTACACTCAGCTATACCCAAGAACCAGATGGCTTCCTCTTAATTGAGTCTACAGGAATCCAAAGTGAAAATAAAAATGACATAAGCACATCCAGAGCCCAGAGTCCACGGAGAGGGATTTTATACAGGACGGTGCATCTCATTGCTATCATCTGAGACTTTGTCTTCATAATACGCCAAGTCAGTCTGTTGGAATAAAGACCCACGCATGCTCTCAGCTCCTTTCTCTGAAGAAAACACATAGGAAGATGAATTCTGAGGTATAAATTGTATGGCTTTTAGCAGGACACCTCCCTCTGGGCCTTTGTTTCCTATGGGTAATGGGAGGGGGGAGGATGAATACAGGTCAGGATCCCAAGTGACTGGGCCTCCAGAGAGCCATAAGTACCTGCCACCTTCCCCCCTTCAAAATTCAATGGTGCTGGGCCGGCCCAGTGGCGCACTGGAGATCCCCGGTGGCGGATCCCATGTGGAGACCAGTTCCCACTCACTGGTTGAGCGCAGTGCGGGCGCAACACCGAGGGTTGCGATCCCGTTGCTGGTCCCCGGTACGGGCTCAACACCGAGGGTTGCGATCCCGTTACCGGTCAGTAAAAAAAAAAAAAGACAAAAAGGAAAAAAAAAAAAATTCAATGGTGCTTGTGTTTGTTGACCCTCCTGGTCCCAGGTTAGATCTATACAGCTTGTTATTTTATAAATGCCAAAGATGATGATCCTCAAACACATCACAAATACAAAAAACAAAATAGATAACAAATTTCTGAACACCTACCACCTTTCCTCCTTTGACAATAGAATTAGAGTTAATAGCTTGTAGGACAGTTGTAAACCATTTGTCTCTTGTCTTCTTTGTGTAGTCACAAAACTCAGAGTTCTGTTTCAACTAAGGAGGCAGATCCTCTCTTCAGTTTTCCAACTGTTGAAACTTTAGGCACAGTTAATAATAAATGAATTGAGGCAAGACCTTAAAAGTAAAACTCTCTTAAAGAACACATGCTATAAATCACAAATAATCTTACAATCCTCTTTCAAATCAGATACCATGACCAAATTTTTTATCAGACCTTAATAGACAGAAATTCAATTTCTTCTTTTAAGTTAAGCCCTGAAGGAATTAAAAGACAGAAGGAGGGGAAAATGTGTTGGAAAAAAGGGGGGGCTCGATACATCCTCATAACGTTATTGGTCCCCCAAAATAAACAAATAGCCATGAATATATATTCTTTTCCTGGATGTGAATTGTCTTTGCACAGGCTGTCACCTTCACGATGTTTTCTCATGGAAAGGATTTTCAAATGACCTGCCAACAGGATCTCAAGCAGCCTGGGGCGAGGGAAAGGGCATCTCCCATCCTGTAGTTCTAACAGGAAATTGCTTTGGAAGAGCTGATTGGCCTCTCTTTTCATATGACGCCTGATTCATATCCCTGACAGATTAAATTTTCAACAAAGACACTGAAGCACCAGCTTCTCCAAAATGGCTCTGTGTGTTGAGAGCCAATTCTCCTAAACTTGGCTTTCCCATCCTTCTGTGGCTTCTTCCAGAACAGCAATCCTGTCACCTTAGATGGCCGTTGACAGCCAGAGCCAAGAAAGTTCCCTGACACTTTTGGACTCTGACAAGGGTCAGCATCCAGCATCCTGCAAGCACTCCTGGGGTATCAACAAATTTTCCGTCTTCTCTCTTGTTGGCGTTCTTCCCTGGGAAGGTTCCAATTAGGCAAGCAGCAATGTTCTGATGTGGTGACATGATAAATATCCACAGTCAGGGCTCGCAATTGCATTTTTGAAATGTTAGAGAAGGTAAAACAAGCAAATAAAACCAATCAAGCACTACAAAGAGAAAATCGGTGAAGAGCCTTGAGAAGGTGTCCTGTAGAACAAACTCTAACAGAAGAAAACCCTCAGTCTCAACATGTCCAAACTGAATTTATGGTTTTCCCTCCAAAGCCTGGTCTCAGAGAATTACGTCAGTATCACACCCATTTGCACAAGTAAGGAACTGAAAAGACATCCTCGATGGCTCCCTTGTCCTCAGTCACCGTGGAGCATCTTCCGCCAAGTGCTGTTGACTTCATCATCCCTGAACTGTCTCTTGAACCTGACTCTGTCCATCTCCACTGTCACCACCATTGTCCTCATGTCCCACCACTGGTAAAGACCGATGGGTTGTCTAGCCTCTCCATTGACTCTGACCTTCTACAATCCATTCTCATGCCACAGCTAGAGTAATCTTTTCCAAACATAAACCCAATAATAATGTGAACCTGCTTTAGCACCTTTGGTTGGCTTCCCATTGCTCTCTGGATAACGTCCGAGATCTGTCACATGGCCTACCCAGCTCTGAGTGTTTTGGCTCTGCCCACCACCCCAGCGTGACTTTTGAGCTACTTTGCTTCACACACTGCACTTTGTCACTTGGGCCTCCTTCCAGTTCTTCACACTTCCCCTACCACAGGATCCTTGCTGATGCCATGAAGCCCAATGTTGGATGCTCTTTGGTCCACACTTCCACTTCCACTCACCTAATCAACCATTGTTCACTCTTCAGAGCTGATACCGATGTCGCTTTCTCAGAAAAGCCTTTCTTGATTCCCTCAGCCCAGGTCATGTTCATTGTCATAAAACTGTCTTCCTTTCTTTCAGACCACACAGCTAACTTGTAATTTTATATTTATTCATGTGTTTATCTGATTACTACCTGTGTCCTTTACTCTAGTGCAAGTTCAATGTAAGCAGGGGCCATGTCTGACTTTGCTCACTGTTGTATTTTCTGTTTGCTTATTCTACCAGTTTCCATGAGAAATGTGTTTAAAAGTTTCCACTGTGATTGTGGATTTGCCTATTTCTCCTTTAATTCTATTATTTTTTTCTTTATATATTCTGAAACTACATTATTAAACACTACAAATTTTAGAATATTTTATCATTCAATTGGATTGACCCTTTTATTGTTATAAAGAGTCCCTTCTTGACTTATAATTTACTTTGTTTGATATCATTATAACTAGGCAACTTTCTTTCGGTGAGGGTTTGTATGGTGCATCCTTCTCCGTTCTTCTACTTTTTTATTCTCTCTGTATCCTTGTATTTAAGACGCTTCTCTCATAAGCAATGTGTTATTGTATCTTATGTTTCAATACAATCTGACAATATAAAATTTAAAAATTATTTATATTTAATACAATTGCTAGAACACTTGGGCTTTTTACTATTTTTTTACAAATTTGCTCTATCTGTTCTATGTATATCCTTTTTTTTCTTACCTTCTTTTGGGTTAATCAAGTATGTTTTACTACTCCATTTTTTCCACTTTGGGGCAGTTATATAATATTTTGGTGTTCTTTCAGAGGCTACTTCAGAGTTTTGACATGCATCTTGGATTGATTAAGATATAATATGAATTAGTATTTTTAATCAATTCCTGTACAATGAAAAGACACTTGAGCACTTTTTATTTGTCTTTTTTCTGACTTTTATACTATCATTGTCATGTGTTTTAATTCTACATATATTTAAAACCCCATAAGACATTAATAGTGTTGGTTTATACAGTCAATATTTATTTAGACTGACTTATATATGTCTTTCCTTTACTATTCATTTTGTTAAAAGAAAGACTTTAGACAAATTAAATTTAATGGTTTAATTGAGCAAAGAACAATTCTTTCCTACAAATTTTTGCTGTCACTTAGCATCACTTTTCTTCTGCCCAAAGACCTTCCTTGTGTATTTCCTTTAGTGCAGGTACTGGTGACAAATTCTTTCAAAAAATACAGTGTTCAAGAATCTGAGTCCAGCTGAAAATTTACAAGAAACAGAAAAAAGAGAGCATTTGTTTTACTGTACCAAGATCATGAGATTAACAAAATCCAGACTTTGAGAAATTCTATAGGTCAAACAACCCAGGATCTTCAACAGATAAATTCTAAGGAGAAGAAAGGAATAGAGGGAGCTTGAGTACATCAAAAGAGACTTACAATATACTTACGATATAGCAAACATTTTTTAATGGTCAAGACTAAACTATAGTGTCTAGGAAGGCATATCCGAGAAATAAAACTGTAAACACAAGAAAGATTACAATAAAAATACAATAAAAGCATAAAGGTTACTTTTAGGGAAGACAATGCATTGTGACCAGTATTTTATATACTTTATGTCATTTAATTTTTACTATACCCATATGAGCCAGGTATTGTTATCCCTGTTTTAAAGAAAATAAAACAGAAAATTAGAGGTGAGAAACTTCTCAAGATTATCATATATTAAATGTTCTGTAAAACTCCTCTTCCTGAACACTTAGTCATTATTTTTTTATAATCTGTACAGGTAGCCAGCTTTTCCTTTTTCAATATGCAGGCTATTAAAATATCCTTCAGGGGCCGGCCCGGTGGTGCACTCGGTAGAGTGCGGCGCTCCTGCCAAGGGTTCGGATCCTATATAGAGACCGGTCTGCTCACTGGTTGAGCGCTGTGCGGGCGCGACACCGAGGGTTGCGATCCCGTTGCCTGTCACAGTACGCTCACTGGTTGAGCGCTGTGCGGGCGCGACACCGAGGGTTGCGATCCCGTTGCCGGTCACAGTATGGGACAAAAAGGAAAAAATATATATATATATCCTTTAGTTCCTTCTCTTCATCATTTTCTTCTATTCTTTTTTTTTTTTTTTTTTCCTTTTCATGTTCCATGTCTTGCATTTTGAGGCTTCAGTGCTCATGAGCATTTCATTAGCACGTGACCTGGAGAAACAGACCATGAAGCTCACATTAGCTGTGTGGAGTGTCTATGCTCCAGCACACCAAGAGAAGACATGTACTTCTCTCCTCTCGTGCCACAGCGAACAGCGTGGGACCCAGACTCATTCATTAAAATTGTTTTTTAAATTTATTTTATTTGATTTTTAAACATATGTTTTATTTTAGAGCCATTTTAGTTTCATAGCAAATTGAGCAGAAAGTACAGAGTCCCCACATATCCCCCTCCCCACCCCACAGCGGTACATTTGCTACCATCGATGAACCCACACTGGCTCGTTCATTTTTATCTTGCTGTATGAGACCATCTGGGATTGTGTGTTTGCCCAGTTTCAGCTACCTTGTGTTGAGAGTCCTCTTTTGACCTGCAGTTAAAATTAAAAAGTCTCTGCTTCTTTATCAGCATTTATTCTGTTCTTAACATGCTGCAATAAAGTTCACTTACCCCTGAACTTTGACCATTTTAGCACATTTCAGTGCTTGCATGCTCAAAACAAGGCAATTAACTTTAATAGTGCATTCTTAAAGAAAGTCATGTGCAATCTCTTGAAGCCATAAATGATCACATTGTCATACTGAGCTAAAATCTTCGTGATGCTGCTCACACTCATGGTGTTCTCTTCTCCTGCCCACCAGACCAAGGTCTGGCTCACTCCTGACCACATCTGTGAAGCCTGTTCCAACAGGCTCCATCCCACAATTTTTATATTTGGCTCCATCCCACTTTTTTCTATTTGGCACCATATCTGCCATCAAACCGTCCCAGGGAAAGTTATTAACCCTTTCCAAGCTTCAGATTGCTCATTAGAAAGTATGGATCAAACGCTTCCTGACAGGTTTGTAGATAATTTTGAATGGGTCCACATGCGTTCATGTGAGGCACACAGCAGACTCAGCGAACATCGAAACTCCCTCTTTCCTTATCTGCTCAGGTAAAGTTGCCCAGAGGATGGGTGCACAATATAGGAGACAAAACTGTAAAACTATATAAAAACATGCTTGGACATAGATTATAGCAAAAAGAGCCATATCTCAGTGATATCAAGTTCTTTCTGGGTTTGTGAAGAAAATGGATGAAGTAGCCAGAGCAGAGCAGCTGAGGATAATGGAGCTGCCAGTGAAGAGGAAAAGAAAATGCGGGGAGCAGGGGGTACAGTCTTGCCCAGGGATGGCTTATTCATCTCCATCCGTTTATGGGCAAAGGGAAATGGAGCACAAAGTGATTGCTCATTGAGCCAGGTAGCCATGTGCTACCTAAGCATAGGCTTCCAGCTGCAGCAGAGAGAGGACGTGGTAGGATTTGGACAGACATGAGGTAGGAGGGGAAGGATTTCTTACAGGGTGCATGCAGAGAGATCCAGGACGCTAAACATAAAATGAAGGTATTTCAGCACTATCACAGGACAAGAGGACAACAAATAAACACATTTGACAGCAGTGGAGTCTCTGGAAGGTCAGGAGGAGTCTGATAGTAAGGTACTTTGAATGTCTGGTGGAGGAGGGTGGCATGTGTCCTGTCATTGGTGAGGGGCACAGGGAAACTTGGAGCTGGCACGTCTCATGATACTGAGATCCTTGAGCAGCACAGGCTGCAGGAGAAAGAAGCTGGAGGCCAGAGACTTACACCAGCCCTGGCACGAGCTGATAAGGCCCCACCTCAAATGACAGCGGGGCAAATGAACAGAGGGATTTGCATCTTAGCCCTGCCTTCTGAAATATTTCTGTGGCCTCCACTTCTTCTGGATTCTTTCCCAACACCATTATATGGCAGACTACAGGTGTTTAAATATGCTTTTTTAACTTGGTGAACATTTAAAAAATTTATTTCAAAGTAAAAGAAGATAATAAAATGGACTTAATTCTGAGGGTTTATTCAAAAAGTATTGTTAGGCAATGAATCAGCAAACCTCCTCCACCACCTACCATCAAAAAAGAGATCCAGATTATAATATAAGTAATTATAAATAGCATAATATAACATCATAACTGGTGCTATTCCACTCAGGAAGCAAAGAGTATAACTATGACAACCATTGTGATTTCTCTTATAAAGTAGACAGGCTCAGCCCAGGCAGAAAGCAACAAATGCTTGTTAACATTCGTGAGGGTGTTGATCCAAAATGGGCAAGGTGAAAGTCATGGTCATGGAGAAATAAAGGACGTTGTAAGAGGATTGGCCACGGCTGTCTCAAGTAAGGAGGACACAGAAGTGGAGGTGGGAGACCTACACCTGTCACTCTTGTTCATGGAACCAAGCCCAAGCCTCCCTCCCCTGTCCTCAGAGTAAGCTGCACAGAGAAGTATCGATGAGAATCTGACCAAAGAGCTTGTGGAGGAATATGTTGGGGTGTTTTAAGTTACAGAAAAGGATCCAAAGGTGGATCATACATTTTGGGGGAAAGGTAGAAATTTCTGTGGGTGAGGATTGGGTCACTGAACTTAGAAACTTGGAAGGGGGCCCTATGGTGAGGGGGCTGGAAACAAGAGGGTCAGGTTAGGAGTGCAGGCAGTTTCTGTGAGGGACCCTCCCCCCAAAAGTCTGTTTCTAGAAAGCTCCTTTCCTTGTGCTTTCATGGTAATAGCTCACATAGCTAGCCTTTCCCTTAGCCCACCAGAAATGGTCAAGAGGGCCGTGGGAACCTGTATCTCATTCCCTCCAGCCATTTCTTTTAGGCTAGAAGCAGAGCATTGGAGGAGCTTTATCTGGAGGAAACCGACTGTTGGGGGTTGAATTGTGTTCTTGGAAAGATACATTGAAGTCTTAACTCCAGGCACCTGTGAATGAGATCTTATTTGGAAGTAGGGTTTTACAGATATGTATCGTTAGGATGAGATAATGTTAGAGGAGAGTGCACCCTAATCCAGTGACTGGTGTCCCTAGAAGAGTGGGAAATTCAGATGGAAGACACACAAGGGAGACAGTCATATGAAGACAGGGGCAGAGATTGGAGTACACATCTACAAGCCTAGAGCATCAGGATTGTGGGCAACCACCAGATGGTAAAAGAGGCTGGGAAGGTTCCTCCCCCAGAGACTTCAGAGAGAGATATGGCCCTGCTGGCACCTTCATTTTGGACCTGTGGCCTCCAGAACTGTAAGACAGTAAATTTCTGTTGCTTTAGCCACCCAGTTTGTGGTTTCAGCAGACACAGGACACAAATGCACCTACACTCAATCCCTAGCCCACAGAGACAAGGGCATGAAGTCAGGAAGGCTCCTGAGAAGACCCCAGGCCTAGAGATGACAAACTCCCCAACCCGATGGGCCTCTAATAAGCAACTAGAGCCCCTTCAGCATCCTGGGTGGGGATGGTCTCCCTTCGAGATCTCAGTGACCATTTGTTGCACTGGTTTACAGTCCTTGGAAATCAGCATTTTGGGCTGGTGGGAAGATAGTAATCCTTGAATGCCTGTGCTGGAAGGTTTCCAAAGCTCCCCAAAATTGGCCCAGGATGGTGATGAAATTAAGGGCAAGAGGGTAGAAGACACATTAAGTATTAGGTAGCTAGACACTGAGCCTCCACAGTCCCTCACACACATTTAAAGATGATGGGAAATAAGGAAATCCCAAGTCGAGAGGACATAGGGAAGCTGCAGAGTGAGCCATGCTGATACACCTGAGGGTTTTCTTACTCTTGGGGTTCCTATACTTCACAGAAGTTGCCCAAGAGGAGATAGTGTCACCCTGATCCCAAACTGGGGTTACGTTTTGGAATTAATTATGTCACCGGGTGGCTCTGAGCACAGTGTGAGACTGCAGCCCTGTAGTGGGGAGGGGTCTACGCTGCCCACTCTGTTTCATCCCACCTCTGAGGTTCATCACAGACATTTCTGAGGGGGGCATAGGAGGACCCCACTTATCAATTGGCCCCCTGAGGACTTAGCCCCTGATGTTACTCTTTTTAGACCCAAATAATTGTGCTCAAAGGAACCACAGAGCACAGCGACCATTTGCTGAGACCCCTTCTGTGCCAAGCCCTAAGTGTCCTTCTGCTATCATCTCACCTAACTCTCACCATAGAAGCAGATTTGGGGATGTCCCTAGTCCTAATTTATCTATGGAAACTCTAAAGCTTGAAGACCTGCAATAAGTAGCCCAAGATCCTAAATGGTAGAGCCAGGGTTGAAATCCAGCAACGCCTCCCCCCCAGGGACCTAGGTGTTTTCCCTGAAATGACATTTAATATTACGGAACATAATGCTTACCAAGGCGGAAAAAGACACCTCTGCATGATGCTTGTGCTTCGTGTATCATTGGCCTCATTTGAGTCTTATTTTCTGGCCCCAAACCCCACACTCCTCCCACTGTGCAGCTGCCTCTACCCGGCCCATGCCTTCTTGGGAAAAGTTCTTTGGTGTGGCTGGCAGGACTTTTAAACTACATGTTTCTGTTGAAAAAAAGAAATCTCAGTGAGGAATTCAGTCACTCTGTGATTCAGTCCTTTGGTCTGAATGTACAGAAGGAAGTCCAAGCCTCTGGAATCTAGAGAAAGAAGAGACTGGAGCTGGACCAGGGTGACCTTTCAACAAGGAGCATCCTTTATTGAAGCAGGGGACAGAAGCTCTGTTTCTTTGCTGATGCCGCCCCCTTCACTTAGAAAGTCATTTCCTCTACTTTCTACCTGGCCAGCTCCTGCTAGGTACTTTCCAAGTCTCAAGTCAGGTATTGCCCCTCTGGGAAGCCCTCCCCACTCCTCCAGCCTGGGTCCAGGGCCCCCCGCTATGCTCCCACCCTACCAGCGGTTTCCTCATCATTATGCTTGTTCTTTAGATGACCTCCCTGCTAAACTGCAAGCTACTTAAGGTCAAGAACGGGTCTTACCCCTCCAAGAATCCCCACAGTGCTATGAATCCTTAATAACTGTCAAGTGAATGAATGAATAAAGGTGGCCAGTCCTAGCCTTTGTGGGGAGTACAAGAGGAGGGCTCAGATCTGGAGTAGAGAGAGGACCAGACACCTCCTATCCCAGATTCCAGAAACTTCTTCCCCCTCTTCCCTCACTCTTAGAACTTCATCATTTTGTAGCCACTTGCAGCGATGACGCCAGAAACACCTCAGGAGGTTCACCTTGGTTTACAAAATGGGAGGCTTCAAAGGAGTTTAGTTCCTTGCCTGGGTCTGTGCTTCATTCTAGGAGGCTGAGAGCCAAGTGCCCTGTGCTGGTGGGTTTCCAGCAGGGAGGAAGGAAGTTGCAGCTTCCGAATCCTACTTGATTATGTTTATTTCAGGCAAAAATGGTTTTAAGAGGGTTCATGGTTGGGGAAACAAGAATCAGAGGATGATGTCTTCCCATTCGATAGTGTATCAACCAGTGTGACCTTCCTATGTTAACCCCAATGTTTCAGAAATACAGTTTAAAGGCAGCCTGGAGAACCTGGTGCCAGCCCTGAGCTGACACGGCACAGGGTGAGAAGGCAGACACTGGGGAAGGAAGTTCATCTCCCTACAGCAAGACGACTATGCCCAGGTAACTGAGTGTGCATGGCTGCCTGCCCCAGCTCGGCCGTGCCCTGTTCAACTTTCCGCCAAGTGTTTCCTCTGTGCCAGTCTCTGGGGCTTGGATAGAGGTCAGGAGCTGCTGCAACCACAAAGGCCGGTAATTTGTCCCCTAGGGCTACTCCCCTTCAGGATTCTCACCCACAGGCTGCACAGCTGCACAGCTGGTGCAGGGTGGTGATGGAGCCTCCAGCTCACAAAGTTCCCGGGTCCCCATGGGGTCCTGCTGCCCTGGACCTCCTTTTCTCCTTCTGCGTGCTCTCCCTGTTTACTATTCACCCAAGAATTCACCAAACAGTACATGAAGCAAATTGGGAGTGGAGGGTGGTGGCCAGCCAGACTCAATGTTAAGTCCTTTATCTTGCACATATGCAAGTTTTGTTCTAGGCCCTGTTTTCTTTATCTATACAGTGAGGCTAAGAACCCCTATGTTGCAGGTTGTTGTGATGATGAAAGCTGTGGTTCTCAATCTTGGCTGCACATTAGAGTTCCCTGGGGAACCTTAAAATGCCAGTGCCCTGACCCCACCCGGATCAATTAAATCAGTCTTTGGAGGGTGAGCTCAGGCATCAATATTTTAAAGCTCTCCAGGTAATTCATAAGTGCACCCTATGTTGTGACTGCTGGATTAGAGATAATGTATATAACCTGAGTATCATGCTGCTTTCGGTATACAATATACCTAATTAATAAATGATATCAATACTACTATTATCACTATTATATTATTGCTGCCTTTAATCTTACTTCCACTAAGAAAGGAAACCTGGGTATGGGGCTAAAATACCCGAGTTGTAAGTTACCAGAGCACATGTCAGTGATGATCAGTAGCCTTGAAGCTGCTCAGTGATGTAACAAGAGTGACCCGAAGCAGCCAGCCAGCTGTGAGGACCTACGTGCGATCACTCACGTCCCCATGGCATGAGCTCTTGCCCGGCAGGCTTCATCCCACCGGGCTCTGTGCCAGTGGAAATATTTCTGGTTGAAGCCTAGTGCCTTCATTTCCAGGCAACATGGTCTCCTGGGAGGCAGCTGTTGACTTTTGCATCCCAGGTTACCTTTGCTCTGCAGTAAGTAGATGAGTCCCAGCTGGTCCCCGCAGGTCAGCTAACAAGCAGCCCTGGCCCACCCTATCTGGTGGCTTAGGCTGTTGAGACAGTGCCCTCGGTGCCTGTGAGGGCATCGCAAAGCTGGGCTTGATACCCTTTAAAGTTCTCTCTGTTTGCTGATTGTTTGCCAAGAGGAACTGGTGTAGAGCTATTGCTGGCTGCTTTTGGGCCCTGCAATGACAACCACAATTCGGGTGAAAGGAGTGCGAGCAGCCCTGCGTTATCTGAAGCAATGGGTCATGTAGATTAGTGCAGACAATTGGCATCAGTAGACAACCCCCAAGCTCCACTTTAGATATCAGTCCCTTCTTTTTCCAAACTAAATATGTTCTAGGTGCTGTCAGCAGAAGCGCAGACAGTAGGTTAATGTTTATCTCTCCTGGTTTGAGGGGAAGGAAGGGCTAGCTTTAGTTTTAAGCCACATATTTAAATATCTCTCAGTCTGTACACTTTGCCTCTAAACCACCTGCATCTGGCCCAGAATCTTTAAGAGATGATGCATTCATGCCTACTTGATGGCTACAGCCACCTGCCAGGATCCTTGTGTTCCCTTTTGCCTCAGAGAGCAGCCAGAATGTCCCTTCCTAATCTCAGATCAGATCCTCTCACTCCCTACTGGAAACGCTTCAGTGACTTGCCATCACTGTCAGAGTCAAGAGTCAGCCATTAGAGTGGCCTCCACGCCTGGGCCAGACCTGGCAGCCGCCATCTTCCACTTCATCTTGCCACAGACAGGTGGAACGCCTCGGTCACTCTCAGTTGCAGACTGCGTTCCCCCCCAGGTCTTGGAACCACGTTCTTCTACCGCCAGGGCCCTTTCTCAAGTATAGCTAACTCGACTCCTTCCGTTTTCAGCTGAAATTATACTTCCTTAGGGAAGCTTTTTCTCCCTCCCCCTACGGGTTCCTGACACAGGACTTTGCCATCCTGACACTTCTCAGCCTTCATTGCTACCCACTGCAGAGCCAGAATTTGAGTTGCATGAAGGAGAGACCCCATCCACACCATCCCCACCCCCATTCTCAGCACCAAGCCCGGGAACGCACTCTGAACGAACCCCAAAGTACCTGCCAAAGGCAAGGTAAAAGCAGGGGGGTTAACAAAGGAGGATACCACCCACAGAAACACGACAACCAGAAATCACACAGCAACCAGAAATCGAAGGGTCACCCATGCTAGGCAAGCTCCTCCGTGATGGGTAAGATCCCAGGAAAGTGTAAGGTACAATGTTAGATATTTTACTTGTATGAAATACGCATTTTCTTGGGAATTGTCTTTTTTTTTTTTCAAAGAATCTTCTGCTAGACTATCAAAGAGGTGAATGACTCAGAAGAATGGGCATAATAGCTGACAATTATTTAGCACCTACAATGTGCCTGGCACAATAACCCTGTGAGGTAGGAGCTATTATTACCTCAATTTGTGAATAGAGAAACTGAGAGGTGTAAGAAATTAAGTAATTTGCCCAGTGCCACAGAGCCGGGATGTTGAAACCATATCTGAAACCAGGCACTGCTATTACAGGGTGAGTACCCATTATACCGTCTTTCTGTGCAATTGCCTACCACCTTCCAAAATTTAGGGTCTCCCACAAGTGCAGGCAAAGACCACAGGCAGAGGAAGTGGGATAAGTTTTCTCTCCCCCTCTTAAGAGGGGCAGCTACTGTTATGCCTCAGAACTTAAAGGGTGGGGCTTGATTTCTTACCTCTGTGAATTAATAATTATTGCACACTTATTGTGTACAATAAATGACTAATTGTAGCCATGAGGAGATATAAAGGTGTTTCATTACAGACAGTATAATCTTTAACTGCATAGAAAGGACCTGGAGCTCTGCGACTTCCCATCCGTCTTGTGACAGAGTTATGCTGATCTGAAAGAACTCTGTGACTTTGGGTAAGTTGTTATCAATGGACATAGCCACAAGCACTCTTGGCAAATGGATCCAAGGAGGCCTACAGTGTCTGGCTGTCTCCACGCCAACCTGGTCTGTAGAATTTGCACAATGCTCTAACTCTCCAAGTTAAGTGAAGGGCTCAATGGAAATGTTATTATAGGAAATGTTATTTCCTACAGGAGGCTTTTCCCAGTTTTACTGGAGCCTGTCTTACGACTAGTGCAGAACCCTGAGCAGGGTCATTAGCCTGCTAATTGTTAAAAGCACATAGATGCTCTGAGGGCTCAGCTGTCAACAATATTGTGATTATTACTATTTATTGGTGAGGTGTTCTCTTCCCCACGCTTTATAGGTCTTGTGTTCCTGAATTATTGGAGTCATACTGACTTCCAGTAATAAAATCACTTGCTTTATCTCTGAGCCTGGTGACAATTCTGTCGTGATTAACTCTTTCCCAACTTCTTGAACCTGAGAAATAGATTATTCTATTACAAGGACCTCAAAATGATACAGGTATTTCCCCCCTTTTGAAGATACACACTTTCACAAAATGTCAGACACTTCTTATATACTTTCTCATTTAGTCACGACATCCTTGTGTGTATCTGTCATTATTGTGCCCATTTTGTAGATGGGAATACTGTTCACACAGGGTTTGCTTGTTTGCTTTGTTTTTAAGTCACGCAACTAGTAATTAGCAGAACTGGGATATGAACTCAGGAGACTGACTTCAAGCTTAACTACTTCATGCTTAACTACAGTGCTGCACTATTCTACTTTACTTTCTTGTACTGTTTTTAAGTTGTTTTATCCATTATAGTTGTAGCCATGACTATTTGTTTGCTTGTTTATCAAAAATATGGTCCTGAGTAATTAGGATGTATTTTCAGCATCATTTAATTTTTGTTAAACAAATACTCCCCGCCCCCAACACACACACATGCAACTATGCACACGTATACCCTGAATTTAGACATGTAGAATTTGGTGCATTTTCCTTTTCATGGGATCAAATCGTTCTCTTTCCCATACACAATCACCTTACCAGTTCTTCCAAGGTGATCTAGAACCTTTTACTTGTAAGCCTCTTTGGAAATTAGGAGGACCTTTTTGAGAAGGTAGAAGTGTCCCTGATAAATATGGAATTCCAGGGAAGGTATACATATGGTCTGGACAGCTGGACAAATGGTTCTCGTCTTCAAATAGGTTGAAGTAATGCCTGAAACCTCTTTGGACCTGATTTCATTTCACCTTAGAAACTACCCACATGGCACAGTGGGTTGGATCAACACACCCCATGCATCCTCTTTGGAGAAGAAGCAGTTCAGAATTTCCTTTCTAAGGGTGATGGCAGGCTGTGACAATACCAGACAGTGGTATGCGATGTGACCAGCAATAAGCAGTGGAGACAAGACACCTGGGTCAAGCCTCAGCCTTACCCCTTATGAGTCATGTGGCCCCAGGCACATTACAACCTATTTGAGTCTTGTTCTTTATTCCTTCAACATGAGCCTGACAATACCTGCCCTCCTGCTAGACTCTGCAAGGGGTTAAGGGAGATAATGCAGGAAAGCTTCCCAGTGTGGTGGCTGGCACCCAGTAGGGCCCCACCAAATGTGGCAACTACACCTGCCACATTAGTGAGGCTGACCTAAGAACACTCCGGGAAGCATCCAAACATATTTCCTGCAAGAAAATTTGTTAAAATGAGCATATTGCTAGATCTCAGATCCCCAATTTCCAGAGGTATAACAGAAATGAAGTTTTAGTCACTTCACAATGAAACAGCAAAGAAACAAAATGGAAAACAAGTGATCACTTATTAGAAGAATGTCAGAGACATAAGGATGTAATCTCTAAGAATCATTTTCATTCTTCTAGGTCTTGGATTTAGGGGATAGATTATTTAGATTCTTCTTTTTAAAAAAGTTTCTTTAACTAGCTTTTTTAAGGTTTTACCATATGATAGGACAAAAAGTGTAAATCATAGTAACTGTAACAGAATAAAATGCATCTTACCCCCTAGGGACAGTGACAATTATGTGGACAGAACCCAAAGAAAACATTTTAACAGTATTGTTTGCTGAACAGAATTCCTGTAACTAAATCAAAAACATTATTTTCATGGGCCCTTTACCAAGGCGTAGAAATAATTTTGTTATTACAGCCTCAAATTTCTAGAGATGATTTTGTGAGGTGACTTTATGAATGATCATTTTTGTCTTTTAAAGATCAATGTTGATGAATACACAAAAGAATCAACTCTAATCTTCAGGGCGTGTGAGTCTCAGATTCAAGATGTACGTGATCTGTTTCTTTTTCCTCTAAGAAATAGGAATCTCCCCTATGTGTCTGTGCTATTGCACAGAAACAAAAACTTACTTTCCATCACTCTGGGTAGTGTAGTTGGTGGGGACAGAACCCATCAGGCTTCCAGTTCCAGCCATTTCTCCTCCCTGGAAGCATTGAAGCTCCCTGCAGAAACCCACTCCAGCACTCCTGCCCCTAGTACTCTGAGCTTCCAAAGCGGTTATTTTTGTTGTAGGTGGCTTACAATTCACTAAAAGAAGGTGAAAGATGATTCTACACCTCTACGGCTATATAGCTTCTGGAGAATCGTTTGTTTATGAAATAAAGCGAGATTGGAGGGGATGTTCTGTGACAGTGAGAGAGGCCCAGGATCAATGATTTTATAGCAGCAGTGCTGACTGTGCTCTGGACAGCGACATGAAACCACAAAAACGTCTCTCCCTGTTGCTGCCTAAATGTTGTGGTAGATGTGGGGTTGTGGGTTAGGTGTCATTTTGCCTTTAGAAAAGAAGAGAAGAAAAAGCATTTCATTCATTCATTCATTCGTGAAATATCAGTTGAATGCCTCTTGGTTGGCAAAGTCCTGTGTAGCTGCTATGGAGATCAGAACAAGGCCCAGGGAGAGGGCAAGGGAGGCACTCGGCTCAGGGGCATCACAAAAAGCTCAGGAATGAAGATAAATAACACCTTAGTGCAATATTTTAAGAAATCAAAATTAATGCAAAGAAAAAAATCTATAATGAACAAAATATCAAAATTTCTAATAAAGTTAGAATCATAACAGCACCATACCAGGCTACACTAAAGCCTGAAGCAAAAGGAAAAAATTGAAAGAAAAAGGAAAAAATACTGATTCTGTATTTATTTAAAATGCTGATATTTATTTAAAATGTTCATCATAGTTTTTTTGCACTCTTGTTTTTTTCTTTAATGTCACATTAAAATGTTGTTTGTTGTTTATTTTGACTGGGGTGTTTTTGGGGGTGTTTTTTGTCTCAGCCCTGATGGGGATTTGGAGATCTTGCTCTATACAAATTACTGTTATTACAAGGAAAAAACTAATAAATGCAAGGTGAGAGGTTGTGGACAAATGGTCATAGGTGCCAAGAGGAAGGATAGAATATTTCTACAAGGTAGTCAGTGGAGGTTTTGGAAGAGAATGTGTTTGACCGGACCTTACCATGCTCTGGTTGAGGATTAATGGAAAGAAGATTGCAGAAACCCAATCAAGCTTTTAAGTGGAGAAAGAAGCGTTCCTAGGTCAGAATAAGGGAAGGGAGCCCACAGACTATAAATGGAGAAGGTGTGCCAGGTACTGATGGAAATGTGTGTTTATAGGGTGCAGAGCATGCCTGGGAGTCCTTCCTGTGGCAAGGAGGAGGCTTTGTAGGGGTGGATTCATTTTACAACCACCTTATATAAACAAGACCCTTCTTTCCAGTTCTGTGGATGGAGACAGAAGTCAGTGTGTGGAAACGAGTCAATAAATCATGCTGGGGAATGGTGAATGAGGCTTCTTGTACCTAAAAGATATTTTCATTCATCTGGTTAAATCTTGCTTCCAGGACTAATTTCTAACTCAGCAAGCAGGATTCTGTAGTGGTCAAGATCCATGCCAACAACAAAAATCCTAACGTAGAAAACCAAACTGTTACAAGCCACCATTAGGCAAAAACAGAGGTGAAATCTTGGATTCAGATCCCCTAAAAATTAATATCAGAGATAGTATCAGGGCTAAGCTAGAGGGTTTGATTCTGAATCCTATAATTAATTCAGGGATCACCCTCCTTTATTCACTACAAACCACCTTTGATTAATCAGGTTCAGAAGCAGAGATTGCAGGAGGTTATTTGGACCCAGTTCTCTGTTTTGAACAAGCTGGATCATTTGTGTGTCTATACCAACCAAGCTTGGAAGAGCATAGTGCTGGCAGAGAAGATATTCAATACGCAGAGTGAAAGGAAGTGTTAAAAATAATTAGCAGAGATCACCTGATCCACAAAAAAGTCTACCCTGGACTGTTTGTGGGCAAGCAGCAGGATGGTCACCATAAACAACTATTTGTTTAGTAAATAAATGAACAGCACAAACCCTGCTGATCATCTTTTTCAAAAATTAGCTCAGTCATATAATATTTAATTGGGAGGGGGAGAAATGAACCAACCAGAGATTAAATCAATGGCATTTTATGCCACTGAAAGAGGTTCACAGTCCTTTTCCAGGAGGAGTGAGAGTATTTGTCTCAATTGGATGGATTTAAACCCATAACAGTAAAGCTTTACCTTATCCAGATCTCTACCTTCTCAGAAAACCAAATGATCTAGTTACCAGACCAGAAAAACAATCTATTTTAATAATGAAAAAGTTTTGGTCTAAACTGTTCACTTTTTTACTTCCAGTAGAGTGAGAAGACACAGTTTTTCATAGACTCAGAGGCTGTAAGCATTGAAAGGGAGCGTGGCTGTCACTTCATCCAGTGGCTTTCGGACACTTGACAGACACTTGATAGCAGTGGAATTCTTTCTCCAGTGGAGTCCTATCTGCTCCCCCAGTATATAAATGAGACCAAAGGGAACTGCCCTGATTGGAGTGGGGAAAGGGGTTGAAAATCTCTTGTCACAGCTTTCACTTTCTGACAAATAAAGGCAGATAAAACACTTTGATTTTCTCAAAGTCACACAGATGTAAAGGACGAGTTTGGGATGCAGCTCCTGACTCCAGGTTCCTGGCTTGACCCAGATGGGATGCCAAACCCAAATGGAGTTATTTCCCATTGCAGTGTGTGTGTCCACATGTTTGTGGATTTGCTGTAATTTGACAAAGGTCAGTGCTCCCCAACCTTTTACATAACAGGACCCACATATGGCATCTATAAGGCACACTGGAGTAACAACAGCCAGAGGCCACTGGCCCTAGGGGCTCGGGGGATTCTGAGCCTGGCCCAGCCATCCTGAGAGGTGAGAAGAATCTTTCTTCCCATATACCTGTAACCCATCTCTAAGGGGAACACAGGACATGTAGCTATATTATTTTCACTCCACAAAATTGTCTTAGCATCTCTTTGGCCAAGTCCCCAACTTAAAGGCTGAGGTGGGAATGAAATTGAATAAGGCCATGAAATACATCTCTGACCAGTGCTGTCAAAGAAAGATCAACCAGGTGTTACCAGAGCACAGGGAGTATATTAGTCCATTTCTGTGGCTTATAACATAAATACTGAAACTGGGAAATTTATAAGAAAATGAAATTTATTGCTTACAGTTTCAGAGGCTGGGAAGTCTAAAGTCCAGAGAACACATCTGCTGAGGGCCTTGTTGGTAGTGACACTACATAGTGACATGGGGTCTCACAGGGCAAATATAATGGAGCAGGGAGAGAGAGAGATACTTCCATGTGCTCTCCTTTGAAAGCCCTCAGAACCATGCCCATGACCACCATTAAACCATCAATTGGATTAATCCGTTTACTGGGGCATGATCCTCACAACCTAGTCACCTCCTTAAGGTCCCACCTTTCAATTACCATTATAGAATTTCCCACCCTCATAACACTGTCACAGTGGGATTAAGTTTCTAATACGTGGACTTTGGGGGACACAGTTCAATCCACAGCAGGGAAGCTTCATGAAGAAGGGATATCTGGACTGTCTCTTGAAAAAGAGTAGATTTCAACAAGCAGAGAAAAGAAGAATGGCTATTCAAGGGGAAGCAACAGATGGGGCAGAGTCATCAGACTTGTTTAGCAAAAATTTTGCTTTGTGGTTTTCAAGAGCATAGCAGCAATGAAGAGGCATACTAGAAAGATGGGGTGGGACAAGATTGTGGAAGGCCAAGAGTGACGCACCTAGTAGGCTGGACTTCTTCCTTCCCTCATTGTTAAAATGAGATATTAGACACCCGCTGGGTACTAGGCACCACAGTAGGCATCAGGGAAGCAAATGTAAAATTATAGTCTTGTACGTGGGAAAGCAATATAAAGAGATAAAATGTCATAAGTACTATTATTGAAATCTGTATCAGAAATAATAGGTAGGAAGTGGGTGGGTATGTTCAATTCAATACGGAATTTAGAAAAGCCTTCAGTAAGGAGGTGGGAGGAGACATTGAAGATTTAGGAAAGGAGGACTATTGGGCCAGGAACATGATTAGAGATGCATTTTAGGAAGATTACCCTCACTGCATTGCGTGGCTTGGTTTGGAGAGGTAGGAGTTGGAGACAAGGATTTCAGCTGGGCGGTGATTGAATGGTTCAGGAATGAGACAATGAGGGTAATGGCAGCAGGGATGGAAAGCAATATCCATATATTTGGCTGGTCCATGTGTCAAGTCAGGTCATGAGCACATTGCATAGTAACTACCCACAACAAAGTCTAATTCACATAATTAAACTATGAGACCAAAGTTAGTTCTACTCCTCTGCTACCAATACCACCAGAGACTGACATGTTCCAGATACTGTGACTCACAAAACTTCCCCCATTCTCCATAAAGAACTGTTCATCCCCCATAATAAACTGTCATGTTATCTACTCGGTCTTAAATAAATGACTCCTCTTTCTAAATACACCCCTTTTAAGCTCATGTCCTGGTATTTCAACTAAAATCCTTTACCAATTCCTTTGTTCTTTGTTTCCGAATTAACTAAATCTTTCCAAAGAAGATTTATGGGAAATAGGGCAGTAATCTTCAAATATTTGAAGATTTAATCATGAGGCTTAGATACATTCTTTATGCAGATGGAAGAACAAACCTTTCTGAATGGTAAAGGAACATGAACATCAACTACATTGAATACTGATAAATTAAAAATTTTAAAAAAGAACAAACCTTTCTGCTTCTAACCTCTTGGAGTTTGCTATACATAATTTAATAAATCCTTCAAGACCCTATATGCACCCTGCCCCATACATATAATACCTCAGAGATGAGTGGATAAAGATATTTTCAAGAAATTAACCTAGAGAGCTGGGGCTCAAGGTAGGAAGAAGCTTGGAGAAGCTGCTAAGAATGGGCAGACTCAGGAAAAGCCTTCATTCTCAATATATGAAACGAGGGTGATTCCCGCTGATGGGGTGGGGAGGATAAGCATGTAAACTACATTTGGATCAGTGAACACATTTTGTGCCTAATGTGGTACAATTTGCATATAATAGTCACTCAATTAATTATGGAACTAAATTTCAAGGAGTGGATTTCATATGACTATATGGAAAAATTTTCTAACAGTTAGAGCTGTTCAACCATGATAACCGAAATAACAAGAAAAGCTCTCTACCCATCTTTTCCTCCTTCTTTCTCTCCTCCTCCTCATCCTCCTTCTGCTTCATCATTATCGT
>NW_007728104.1:308476-309145 GCF_000696425.1 Galeopterus variegatus | reverse complement strand
TGCTCATTTTATGACAGGAGAGATCAAAGGAAGAATGATTATATCTAATTGAGAGAGTCAGGAGAAAGGTTTTTTGAGAAGGGTGGATAGGACCTTGAAGGCTGGGTAGCACTTTAATAAGAGGAGGGATGGACAAGAAAGGGAAACACAGCCCCAGTTATGTACCATGCCATGGCTGGGGCATGGGGTACGGATAGTAGAAAATGGGAAAGGTTGGGTCATATGACGTTGGATTATATAGCAAAGTTCATTAGGGGCAAGGGTGAGGAGTTTGTGCTGGTTCTGGGTGTTCCAGGGTGTTGTTACAGTAAAGTGACAGGATTTAAACTGTATTTGGGGGAGACTCAGATGGCATAATGAAATGAAAAGATTATAAGGGAAAGAGAAAAGAGTCAGGGAAACAAGTTGGCAGACGATTGTCCAGAAGTAAGGTAAGGATAAAGAAAAGGCCACGTGAGAGAGATAGCAGAGTGTGAGGGAGGCACTACAATGGCCTTGAGAGGCAGAACCTGGATAACTGAGCTAAGTGAGTTCTGCTGATGGGAATGGAACACAGAAAGGTTCTCACAAAATAAAGAATGAAAACCAGAGGAAAATGCAGAACTGATCTTTTGAAAATGCATCAAAATACATACCCATCACACCTGCTTCATCCAGATTTTAAACATA
>NW_007728104.1:300569-308145 GCF_000696425.1 Galeopterus variegatus | reverse complement strand
GGGAGGCACTACAATGGCCTTGAGAGGCAGAACCTGGATAACTGAGCTAAGTGAGTTCTGCTGATGGGAATGGAACACAGAAAGGTTCTCACAAAATAAAGAATGAAAACCAGAGGAAAATGCAGAACTGATCTTTTGAAAATGCATCAAAATACATACCCATCACACCTGCTTCATCCAGATTTTAAACATATCAAAGTAGCAGTTCCTAGGTGTCTTACAGATGGTTTATTACAAATAATAGTGGAAGTGCTGAAGTTAGCAGATAATCCACTAATCCATACAAATGAGTATGAATTTGAAATTATGGCTCTAATAACTCACATGCATTCTCACAGGTCTCCTTAAGTGGGAGAGAAGGGAGTGAAGATGTAGCAAATTCATCACAGCCCTAAGTACACCCATGGGAGTGTATCACTTTCTTAGGAAAAAACATGCTCTTTAGGACAAAAATGTTAGGACAGAACATGTTCTTTATTTCACACGTGAAAAGGAAGAGAATCACTGGTTTTAGCGATTAAGGCTTGTGAATTTCTTTGAATATCAAAGAGTGTTGAGTGAACCAGTAGGAAATAAGCTGATCTTATTGCAGGTCCTCGTCAGCTGTTCAGGCCTAAGGGCCCTTTGTGATCTCTTTGCCTGTCTGGCAATTACCTGGAGGTAGGTGAACTTCTACCTCTTTCTCACACCTGTGTAAATGAATGACTGGAGTCTTATCATCACTCACCCTGGCCTGGAATTTGATTTAATCTGGGTCTGTCTTCAGCCAACTGGAGCATGGGCTTTGGAGTCAAATAGTCCTACCTCTGAAGCTTGGTGCCCCACTCAGCAGCTGTGAGAATGTGAGGAAGTTAACTAACCCTTCTGTGCCTCAGTTTCCTGATCTCCAAAAAGAAGATGGAAGTACCACTGTCAGCAGTTGATTGTGGAGATTGGAGGATGATGGATGCTGAGTATCTGTCATGGTGCTGACAGTAGGAGGTGCTCAGCGCAGGACAGTTCTCTCCCACCTCCCATGCCACCTCCAGAACTCTGCTCAAGAGGAGGCTTTGAGCCACAAGGCGGACATGAGAGCTGACCTCCCATAATCCAGGTTCTTACTGAAGACTTGGATAAATAGAAGGGTTTATATCCTACCAATACCAACAAAATAAAACAATTTAAAATTGATGTTATATAAATTTTTTCCTCACCAACTGGGGCCTATACAGGTAGTTTGACAGTCTCCCCCACCCTTTTACTCAGATCCTCACTAATAAAAAATATGATACTTTCATTTTCTCATGCAGAGCAATGCAGCCCTTTGTTCTATCTTTGCCTTCCATAACTTTCCTGGGGCCTTCTTGCTCAACCCTTTACATCAGGCTGGTTCATCAGGGCAGAAGAAATTCTGAAGTCAGCTGCTTAGTCTATTTTTACCACCTTATATTGCATTAGGATTGTTCACAAGCCCAATGAGCATCTCTGTGAACAACCAACCTGGACAATTAGGTGGCCGTTCTTGCATCCTACCTTAACTCTCTTTCCTAGAACCCAAGGCAACTGCCTCTTGTCTTTTGTTCAGAAACCCAGAGCACAGGATTCACAAACCCTTAACCAATATTTCATCCCAGAGATTGCCTGAGCAATGAGGAAGCCGTTTTTAATTTTCCCCCATCCTTGAGCCCACTGGCTGGAGATGAAGAAATAGGAGGTAAGGCAAGAGAAGCAATTGCTTGGGGGGCTGCCAGCACCATGGGGTGGGGAGGAAAGGGCGCAGATGGAGGGACTGATGGGCAGAGTGTAGGTGGCACCACTGGAGGTGACTCAGAGAAGGACCATGAAAGAGAAAACCCCAGAACCTGACTTGGCTGGGAGCCCCACAGAATAACTGAAATAAATAAATTTTCATTTATTGAAAATTAGGGCCAGGTCTGCAGGACAATCACCCCTTTTTTATCCTTTACCGATGTGCAGCAAGCTGACATTTCTCTCCTCTCCTCTATTTCTTTTACCTCATGATTAGCATTTCTGATAAATATTTAACATCAAGCATGGGGTAGATATTTGGAGAACAGACTGAGAAGAAAATGCCTGAACCCTGCCCTGGAAAACTTTTGGGGTCTTTCCCAGCGATGCCTGCTGAGTCTTCCGGAGCTGCTGTGCTGGGTCACTTTAAAAACAAGCGTGAAACCAGTTAGCCCAGATTCAGTCCCGACTATCTTCCAGCTGGTGGAATGAACACAATAAGAATTCATGAAATTTTCAATTATGCCAAATACATGGACTTTGGCACACAATAAGAAATACGTTTGTAAAAGTTAAAAATGCCTTGGGAAGGAGTACACTTGCAAAGTGGAAAGTCGCTCAACCCTCGTGCTGCCAGCCCTCAGGAAGGCGAATGGTCTGGGCCTGCAGGACGGTGCCCGGCCACTGCGTGTGAGTCTTCCAGCAACACTTCAGGGTAGATGCTGTCAGCCAGTTTCTCCTCATGGAAATCATTCTGCCATCACAGAAAAATTGTATTTCCCCCTCATTTAATTATGTGAGTTTTTGCTAAATTAAATGCACTAAAAGGCTAGGAGCCAACATCTACAAAGGAGAAATCTCAGACTCTTCTGTTTTCTGCTGGTCTGTGCTTCCTTGAAAACAGACACTGGGCAATGAAAAATGTGGTAAAAGTTTTAACGTTCATGCTGAAAGGAAAAACACCTTTCGTTTCCTTTCTGTTGGCCAGCCCCACCTGGCCAGCAAAGACCAGCCGAGAGAAAAGGCACTTGTGCAAAATCCAGCCAAGCTGTCAGTTGAGCTTAGCAAACAGGGACTTGGAAACAAAAAAAATCAGGGGAAAGAACCTCAGCTTAAGATATTTCTTATTCCTAGTGTTAGAATAGATATATTCAATCTTTTTGAATTGACAAGAAGTAGGTCATTTGCCTTTAAAGGAATGTCCTCAAGAAAATACCCCCAAAACACACAATTTTATTTTATATTATATTAATGCCAGGCACACAGTGAGAGAAAATGAAAAGTAGTGAAAACCATATTCCATAAAGTAGTAAACATTTGCTCTAAAATTTCCACTCTGGAAGTCCTTTGTAAAGCTGAGTAGAGAAGGAGGCAGGAAATAGGGACACCTAATAATTTCTGTAAGTTGTTTCTCTAATTTGGCCAGAAAGGAGCTTACTTGTTCTTTGCTTGATCCCCAGGTGGGGAAAGAAATCTGGTTGTGGGGAGAGGAAATTCTACTCCCAGCTTTTCCACATGGCTTTATTCGAAAATTGTTTCACTTTTTTGGAAACAATTTCTCTATTTGAAAAATAGAAATACAGATGCCTCGTAAGAGATCCTGATTGTCACATGTCTTGAGATTGTATTCAGAAGAATGAAGAAAGTGGAGATCTTTCTATCTGCTCTCGGATGAATTAGGTGGTACCACACAGTCACTGCCCCCAAACAGTCCCCCTCATCTTAACGTCCAAGCCAATTTGAGATGCTTCAGAGTCTGTACATTAAAGAAGTCTGCAAAAGGCTTCCTGAACATTAAATTCCCCAGTCAGCTTTTAGGCCCTTTTAAAACTGTGAACAAGACGACCCTTGTTCTGGAAAATCTATCGCTTCTTGCCAACACATACACATATACAAAAACACGACTGTTGGGCAAATAAATCTTTCCAGAGAAAATAGATTCCTTTCCAATTCAGTCAACTGTACTGAGCTGGAAAGCAAGAAATGTTATTTTTCCAGGATGAAGGGAAAACAAGATCTCTCCTTGTTTACCCTGTCTAGCCCCTTTCAAAAGAAGTTAATGCCTTCATTTTAAAAAAAAAAAATCAAGTGTTGTTTATCAGAAGACACTGGGTTCCTTTCAGGCTGGGAATCACACAGTGGAGCTCTGTGCTTTTCCCCTTTGACCTAAGATACACATGGCCAGGCTGAATGCCCTGCTGCTCTGGAGATGTCAAGTGTTGGGAATGGGAAGGACAGTGCCAGGAATGGTGGGGACAATCTGGCGATTTGGGATTCTTTGCTATTGGCCAGCCTCCCTATTGCCAGTCTATGTCACACCTAAGTCACAGAACATGAGAAATTGAGCTTATGAATTGGTCCACACTTCCTTCAAGTCCACACATTTTCCATGCTTGCTTCTCCATATTCCCCATAATTGGAGGACCTGAATCATCCCCCTGGAGAGTGAGAAAACACAAGGTAGTGAAGTACCTGGCCAAGGAGCATGGATAGACTTGAAACTGGACACAATGCTTGTCTGTGCCCTGGAATGTTCTTCAGAGCTTATTGGAGTAAGCCACAAGGAAGCCCAAACTGCAGCCACGTTACCTATAGACTGAGGATCCCAGCTTCCCAGCTCCTCAACATGAATATAGGCTTCAAGCATATAGCACACAGCATATAGTTGTTGCCCGGTAAAAATCTGGTGGAAAAAAATCAAAAGTGTTTCAAAAATGGTAAATCTGGGACATTAAGTTTTAAAAAAATTTTATTATAAAAAATGTTCCCTACATAATTACTTGCAAAACTAGAGAATGATAGACTTGAAGTGAATCTGAGAGAAGTCATCTGGTCACCCACCTACCGAAAGCAGGAATCCCCTCTCACACGGGCAGGATATTCCACTGGATATTGCAAAGAAAGGTAATAATTTTGTATCTTTTCATTTGTTCCAAGCATTGTTAGTACTTGTCTTACCCAATTTGTGCTTGTCATAAGTTTAGGCAATTATATTTATTTCTCCTGTCTCATTCCAAACCAATTCCAAACAGAACAGTCTAATACGCAGCTGCTGGGTGGCAGTCGCACAAGAATCAGAACCAAATGGAAAAAGTTGACTCCCTCCATCCCATTTGTTAAATGGCTGGTGTGGTTTGGATCTTCCCAGGTGCTCAGGGAGGGTATGATTTGTTTCAGAATCAATATTCCAAACCCCAAGGGGAAGAGGCAAAAAGCCTGCAGGACCCTCACGGTTCAGACAAAACTGCTCCTTGGACTCCTGGTTCCAGGGATACTTCGGAGGCCCCATTCAGCCACCTCCAGACTCTTCCAAGGCAAACATGAGAGTAAAAAGGAGGGAGAGTCTGCAGAGCCTTCTTCACAGAAGCAGTAAGGGCCAAGGGACTGTTCCAAAGACACTTTCATTTCTAGTGCCCGAGGTGGGGAAAAAAAGCCATGCTGTTTCTTTGACAAACTACTTATCTGAGAATGATATGGAAGAACTTGTCCATTTTAAAGACAATGTTTAAACAATTCAGGATTTAGAAAATTGTTTCTAGACCTGTGTTGTTCCATGTGATAGTCACTAGCCACGTGTGGTTTTTGAGCACTTGAAATGTAGCTTTTCTGAACTGAGATGTGCTCTGAGTATAAAATACACACCTGATTTAGGAAACTTAATACAAAAAAAAAAAAAAAAATGTAAAATACCTTATTAGTAACTTATATTGATTATATGTTGACGTGATATTTTGTATATACTTGGATTAAATTAAATATATTATTAAAATCAATTTGACCTATTTCTTTCTACTCTTTAAATATGGCTACTCGAAATTTAAAATTACGTATGTGGCTTGCATTCTATTCCTATTAGACAGTAGGAATAGACTGATGTAGACTATTCCGTGAAATTTAGAATTAATAAGTAAGAATTGAAGGTAAGGGCCTATGACAATAATAATAATAGCCTTTATGGCACATGTACTATGTCTGACTTAATCTATATGATTTTATTTAATCATAATAACATTCCTGAAAGGCAATTATTATGAGTCCCATTTATTGAAAGGCTAAGTATCTTGCCCCAAATTGCATAGCCTGCTAGTAGCAGAAATGGTATTTAAAGCAGGTTTCTGCCATCAGAATGTATAAGATTTCCAGTCTGAAATGAATGTTTCAAGCACTCTTATGTTACTTTAAAAAATATGCCCCAGAATATTGACATCCCATCAGGTGACCTGGAAAAAGTAGGAGTATCTACCCCCTTAGTTCCTAACTATAGCTTAAAAGTTGTGATAATCTGAAAAATCAATGCTACCTACTTATTCTTTTATTATTGAGAAAGAATCAATAGAAACATTGGTCTTTAAACTATGGAAACTCACAGAATTTAAGTTGGAGAAAATAACACATGAAGATTTAGTCTTTCTACACAGATGAGAAAAAAGAAATTTATTTGATGGGGGAGAAAATATTAATTGAGTACCTACTATTTTCATCAGGGTGTCCCATAAGTTCATAATTCTTAACAGGTCCAAAATGGAAAATACCATTTCTATCCCCAAACCAGTTCCTCCCCCTTCACCATTCTCTATCTTGGGCACTGTTACCTGAGTCTACTAAGTCACCTAAGCCAGAATCCTCATTCTTTTCTCAACTCCTCCCACTTCCTTACTCTCCTTTCAATCTTGCCAGCTTCTAGGACACAGGTGTACTTGCTTTGCCTGAAGAGCACAGACGTGCTTCCCAGGGTTGTGCCAGTCTTTATTCTCACCAGCAGGACACATTCCTATATCCAGCCAACACACAATATTACTCAGCTTGCTAATTTTTTCTAGTCAAATAGGTATAAAATTATATCACATTGTTATATTAATTCACTGAGTTAGTTATAATTTTTTAGCTTTCTGTGTTTATTTTTCTGTAAATTGTCTGTTCATATACTTTGCCCATATTTCTATTAAGGTTGCTGTGTTTTTCTTGTTTTGGTTTGATATGATTTCTTATTTGATTTGGTTTCTTCTTGTATATGCTAGATAGGAATCCTTGTCTGCTTGAAACATTGTTAATCTCTTCTCCCAATTTGAAATATATTTCCAACTTTATCCATGTGTCCATATAATAGAAATCCTTAATTTTGATGTATCTCAATAATCATTTTTATACCATACAGGTTTTTTTGAAGTTTTTGTTTAAGTTTTGTTTAAGAAGTCCTCTACTGCCCCAACATAATGTACATTTTAGAATATATTTATCATGAATCTCAAAGTGAAATTTTGATGGGATTATATTGTACTTACTAGATAAATGTGGGAAGAGTTGGCATTTTCATAGTATTAAACCTTCCCAATAATAGAACAAGGAACGTTTCTCATTTACTCAGGATTTTTTCTGTGTCCTTTATTAGAATGTTTAAGTTTTTTCAAGGAGACCTTATGTATTCTTATTTAAGTTAATTACCAGATATTTTTAGTGGTTATTACTATTGTGAATGGTACCTTGCTTTCTTATAACATTTTATGGTTGTTTGCTATCTGAAATGCTCTTATAGTTTGATCATATATCCACCAAGTTCTTCCAGTTTACCTGTTGATTCTATTGTTGATTCTCAGTAGATGGACTTAGCCTCTGCAAAAACTGACAGTTTATTTCTTCCTTTCCTATCACCTTATTTCTCTTTCTTTCCTTCAGTGTGGGCCAGGATTTCTAACACTTTATTATTGGTTGTAATATACAGTGGCTGATTACAGTGAGAAAACTTGGTTTCCCATCTTAACAGGAATGCACTTAAAATTTCTCCATTAAATGTAATGTTTGCTGAGGGTTTTTTTTTTTTTTTTTTTTTTTTTTTTTTTTTTTTTTTTTC
>NW_007728104.1:291255-299569 GCF_000696425.1 Galeopterus variegatus | reverse complement strand
GCCTCGCTCAGCCAGTGAGCGGGAACCGGTCCGTATGTGGGATCCGAACCCTCGGGCGGGAGCGCCGCCGCACTTCCCAAGCGGCGCACTATCCAGTGCGCCACCGGGCCAGCCCTAACCATCATCCTTTTAAGAAAATTAAAGTAATTCTTTTCTACTCTTAGTTTGCTAAGAGTTTTTATCATAAATAAGCAAAGAATTTATCAAATACTTTTTTTGCTTCAATTGAAATTGTGAGATTTTTAAAAATTTAATTTATTAATGTTCTGAATTTTATGGCAGAATCCCTAATGATGAATCATTCATTAATCAAGCTGTATTATTTTAAAACATACTGTTGGATTCAATTATCTAATATTTTGAAAGATTTTTTCATCTACTTGCAAAAGAGAAAGGAGAGCTATAATTTTCTTTTTAAAATACTGTGTTCATCTGATTGCATTAATATCATAAAATGAGCTTTGTAACTTTTGCTCTTTATCTTTTTTGGAATAACCAAGAATACATATGGAAATTTATTGTTCCTCAAGAGCTTTATAGAACTTACCGGTAAAACCATTTGGGCCTACAATTTTTTAAGAGATGAAGTTGTTGATTATGCTTCAATCTTTAAAACCTATTGGTCTAGTCAAGTTCCCCACTTCTTATGCCAATTTTGGCATTGAACATTTTTCCATTTTGTCTAGGTTTTTCAAACTTTTAGTTCAATAACCTCTTTCAGTATTTTAATGTATTTTAGAAATAATATCTGCTGTTAGAGAATTCAAACCATATAGAAAATTTTAAAGAAAAAATTTAAAAACCCACCCCAAATCATGTGCCCCAGAAATATTCATAAGGAAACATCTTTATATATGTCTACAGTTCTACTTTTTAAGGCAGTCATCTATGTAGAAAATTACAATATAATCAATAATAATAGCAAACACATATAGTACTTATTATTATACACAGATACTGCCAGAAGAATTACATATATATATAGACAGAGGAATGGATGCTTGGATAGCTAAATGATGGATAGATAGATAGGTAGATAGCCCTGCATATACTTCTATCACAGTACCCGTAACAATTTTTTTTTTTTTTTTTTTGGCATTTAATGATTACAAATACATCCTCCACAGGATTCTGTACTCAGTGAGAGTGGGAACCTGTTTTATGTGTCACTGCAGCCAGCCTGCTTTCTGGCATCTATTCCAAGCTTATAGGATGTTATTGAATGAGTGAGTGAGTAAATGAATGAATGTGCTATGCTAAGTGCCAACAGTGTTCTAGGAGCTACATTTTTTGCTTATGTAATGATCCTCCCCAGCCCCTTGCAAGGAAGATAGTATCAGCCCCATTTTACAGTTGAGGAAACAGAAATGGGAGGTAAGTAACTTGCCCAGGGCCTAAGGAGCAGCCACTAGCTTCTGGCACGGGCTCTATCTGACTCTCACACCACTCCCTTTCTGCTATACCACACTGATACTCAGAATCAATATCCCCACATAAGAAAGCCAAAAGTGCAAAAGTGCCGAAAGAAATACCAAGAATTTTCAGTTCCATCACTGAACAGATATTTATTTATCTGTCCTCCTAGACACCAGGCATTGGAATAGAAACTGGGTTTCAATGACTCTGAAACAGAGCTCCCACCTTTTATCCCAGCAGAGCAAACATGAGGCAGTAGGCTAATGCTCTGCTCTGGAGTGTGGGGTGGGAGGGAGGGAAAAGTGCTACTAGAAGGAAAGCTGTTCCAGAGGCTTCCTGAGTAAGGACAGGGAATCAGAAGGTAGGTGAGACAGCAGAGGACGGAGGGACAGATCGCAGTCTACAGGCACCTGGCAGTGGAAGTGAGGAACAAAGGGAGGCCCTGCCAGTGGCAGAAGCAGCCCTATTCAGCCATGCTTAGAAAATAGCACCCACTTTGGGCCTGTCAATTAGGAAAAAGGCCCTTCCTGGGCTGACCAATTAGAGGAAGAATTAGAAAGCAGCTCCCATGCTGCACACGCTGTAGGGGAGCTGCACAAGAGCAGACTCAGCCCCCAGTGCTCAGGCTTGGCTGGGTCCCTGTCACAGCGGAAGCCACACCGTCACCCTGCCTCCTGGGAGCAGCTCCAGTAGGGCAATCCTCAGTGCAACTCCCTTTATTTAAGGTCATTTTACAAAGTCATTAGGACAGATGTTCAGTGGTTTTATGACATCTGCCATTTAGGATTAACAAATACATCAATCAAAAGGATTATAATCCAAGGACGAAAGGTAGCAGGACAGGTTATTTTCTTTCGTGTGACCAGAAGCCCCAGTTAAGTATTTCAGATTTCTTAATATTGTCTTCAGATATCACCAGTTCTCTAAAAATACATGTACTCTGGATAAGGGTATATTTAAAAAAAATTTTTTTGTACCCTGTTTATGTCTTTTTTTTTTTAATGTTGAACTATACACATATACACAGAAAAGCGTACAAATTGTAAGTATACTGCTCAAAAAATTTTCACAAAATGAATACACCAAGAAACAAGCATCCAGATCAAGAAACAGAATCATTACTAGCGCCCCATAACCCCCCTCATGTCTTCTCCAGCTACTGCTTCCTACACGCAGGTAACCTCCGCTCTAACGTCTAACACCGCAGACTCGCTTTGCCCATTCGTGAGCTCTGCATGTATGAAATCACTCAGTGGCTACTCTTTTCTGCCTGGCTTCTTTTCCTCAACCTTATATTTGCGAGATTGATACGTGCCCTGTCCAGTAGCAATAGTCTATTTATTCTCATTGCTGTACAGTATACCCTTGTAGGAATGTACCACAAATTACTTCATTCATTCTCCTGTTGATGGACATTTGGATCATTTCCAGTTTGGGGCTAATGTGAATATTGCCAGTCTGTTTTTAATGTTTGATCCTTATGAACATAGGCCTGCCAAAAGCCACACCAAATGTGAATTTGAAATTCTAGGGCTGATACATTGCTGTGGGTGTAGTAAGCAAAAATAACTGTAAAAGATCTCTTTTTCTGGCTTGGAAAACTTAAAGATATGGTTACTGAATAAGGCAATTATAGACTGTATAAGGCAATTATATGCAATTCACTGCATAATGCTAATAGACATTTGTCAGTGGGAAGCAAACAAGATTGATAAATTTGTGGGAAAAGAATATGGGTCTATGTGATTCCAGCAGCAGCTGGTTAATTTTTTACCCTCTGCCTTTAGTTAAAGCTTGGAAACTTTTTAATGATTTAACCATTCCTAACACTTAACATATAAACTGCACTGATTGACTTCCAACTCTGTGAAGTAGGTAACAAGTGGCATCGCTCCCATTTTCCAGAAAAGGGAGTTGAGGCAAATTGCTTTGCCTCCTCTTCTAAGCTCAGGAAGGCAAGTCCCTGTTGTAGGTATGGAACCGGCGAGGCTCCTGACTGTGAGCTGAGAGCTGTCTCCAACTGTCCCTGCACAGTCAGCCTTGCAGGATGCCTGATACGTGGCTGGAAAGGCAGTGGGAGGAACCACAGCCTCGAGGGTGGGAGGAATTCTATTCCTACCTTCCATGTTTATAGTACTCTGTCTCTAGAGCACTTTGAGCATCCTTTCAGAAGAGCTGGCCAAAGTTTGTGACTCATATGCCAGCATGAGGAGAAATGTCCTTTTGGAGATGGGATTTCACATGACTCTTGCAACTTCCGGGATTCCTTATAGGGGCTGATTTCCTGTCCCTGGTTATTATGTACAAGAGATGGGTGGATTAGTTCAGGTGTAATCCTCTTTTCTCCCTAAAACATCATTCACTGCATCCCAGCTGTTAGGCTTTCTGGGCCTCTCCAAACAGGCTTCCTCCCTCCCAGGGGTTTTGTGCCATTTGTGCCATTTGGGCCTTTTGTGCCATGGATTCCCTTAGCTGTCTGCTGAAGCCCATGAGCCCTTCAGAATACCACTTTAAAATGTGTAAAATAAAATACATGAGATTACCAAAGAAATCCAGCACATTGAAATACAGTCATCTGAACTGTGAAAGCAAAAAGAAATTTGTGAGATAGTAATGTATATGATTCTTTATTGACATTCTACAGCCAGATCTAGAGGTGGGAAAAGAATTAATATAATTTTAAAGTAATGATAAATATTTACAATATTTGAAGATATCTGCAATAATGTAATGTGATATTAAAATAATTGCATTTCTATTGGTGACAATTCACACATACTCTAATGCTTCTGCAGTTTGCTCCTATATCCACGGTTGAAAAAAATTTCAAGTTCCCATTAGAGGTTAGTGAAAACTTAAGATGTACCTTTTTTCCCATATAAATTTACAGACCCCCTAATTTCATCATAAACACCTGAAATCTATTCCTACTTTAGTGCCCCAAAGATCACACACACACACAACCCTCTAAAACAGCTCAGCTATGTGGAATCCAGCAGCTCTCTCCAGAAAGCTGAACTCCAGGCTAGATCTTACAGCCAGGCCAGAGAGTAGCCAGCTCTGAGCTTGTGACTACAATTCTCAATCTTTGCTACCACTGCCAGGTAAGAATTGACATTGAATGTAATCAAGATGACTTCTCAGCATGAATCTTTGTGACAGGATAGAGTACCGGCTTTCTTTAAATGATGTTCTTACTTGTTAACAATTGGGGATGTTTTGTAGATGCATAATGAAGTCTATAGGGGTGAACATCATAGCTAGGATTTATGATTAAAATTTTGTAATGACTCTGGGTAAAAAAGGGGATGAATGAAGCAAGAGTAGCGAAAACTTGAAAATCCTGGACTCTGAGTGATGGTTGTATGGGGGTTAGTTATACTATTCTCTCTACTTCAGTGTGTGTTTAAAGTTTTTTATTATAAAAACCTTAAAAATAATTTTTGGATCAAGAAACTAATCAGAGAATGATTTTTTATTATGCCAGTTTGTTTTTGTTTTGGGGTTTTTTTTTTTGCTAATGATTACTTAATTGACTTCAATGTACAATACAATGACTCAATTGCATAGTCTCTTTTAGAGTAAATATTCAGGTTTTAAAAACTGCTTTCCCGCACCTGTTTGCCAGTGGTTGGGCACGGTCTCACCCCGGGGAGTTTAGGTTCAAGCTGTGAGGAGATAACATATGTGTATGCGCTTGAGACCAGAGCTGGGAAACAACATAAGGCAGGGCATGGTGTGAAGGCCGAAACAAGTGACACAGATGGAAGATGTGATATGAGGACAGGAAAGAGGAAGACCAGGGAGGGCTGGAAGCCAGGGCTGATGGCATTGAGTTGGAAGTTGTTTGCTGCCTGTGGGTTTCAAAACTTTGCCTTCACTGCCTCATGCTGGCTGAGGCGTCTTTCTCTACTCTTATTTCTCCACAGAAGATTTCCCTCTGGATTCTTAAAGCTTGTAGCAACAACATTACTCTCAACATCTCCCTGTCCCCTTTTCCTAGGAGGACATGTTTGACACACACTGAGATTCCATGGATGTGGCTCTCATTCTGCTCATGGCTGTTCCGCCTCATCCTTCTGTCCCACATGGTGAGTTGCAGCCCAGATGGTAACCACCACGAGCGTCCCTACCATTGTGCGGTGTCATGCTGGCTGGGCAGGCAGCCAGGGCACTAATGCGCCAGAACCCAATGGTGGCCTCAGAGGAGAACCCCTTCTTCCCAAGTGCTGGGGAAGGGGACTCTCATCAGTAATAAAGCAAGGGGTGGATGGGGTAGATGCTTAACCATGATAGGGGAGCTTAATTGGCGTTGAAATCACAGCCCTTCAAATGGGTTAGAATGATCTCTCAGAACAGGAGGGAAAAAAATCCATAGAAGCCATTCAAACAATATCCAAGCTCAAGCTTATCTCCAAGGGCAGCGGGGTCTTGTGAATAGGCTGAGTGGGCAGGCATGGCCTCTGAGTCATTTGGCAAGCTTTTTTTTCTTTTCTTTGGAGAAAAGTGGACATGAGACACTGTCCAGTGTGTGGGGAAGCAGGGATAGGTCTGCAGAGAGAAAGCTGGAGCATGGGCCACCTTGTCTCAGGAACAGATGTGAGATGTTCCCCTTTCACTCAGAATGCACTAGGAGAGGTGACTCTGACGGGAAAGTCAGAGAGGGAAGGTAGTTCTTACTGGGAAAGGGCTGTACTGGCAGGAGACACTTGGGTCCTTAGGTTAGTATGAAAAAAATCACATCACATTTCTGTGGTTTGGATGAAGACACACACACAAACACACACACACACTTAATCATTCTTATTTCTTGGTTTTCCCAAAGTTCTATTTGTCTTCCATTACAGTATTTATCACATTATTCTGTGTTATTTCTGATATACTCATATGTTTCTATAAATAAACTTGTGAACTTCTTCATGTCTTTGTACCAGTGAAGTGCCTGGCATGCGTTAAGAATTGTTCGTCCAGTGAATACTTGAATAAATGGCCACTACATGTATTTGTCAACAAGACAGAACTCTGACTCAGGTCTCATTCATCATCAGGAGCTGATGCCAGCTCTGGTCCTACCTTTCTGCACCTCTCCAACCCATTTAGATGAAGCTGGGCATCAGGAAGCATTAGTTCTGTGATATCCCACGCTGGAATCCACAACGTTCCCCCATGCACCGCAGCTTCTGGCTGAGGAGGAGGTGCGGAAAGGCTGGCGTGGGCCTGGCAGAACTGGCCCAGCTGCACTGCTCAATATAGGGGTCAGCTTATCTCCAATGGCAGTGGGGCCTTGTGAATAAGCTGAGTGGGCAGGCATGGCCTCTGAGTCATTTGGCAAGTGTTCAGAAGCTTACTATCTCTGCAGCCCCCACGTTGAATGTCCCATTAAGAAATTCATGCTTTGAGGTCTTTCAGAAATCCCAGTTAGTGAGTGGTTTCTTAACTTGGTATGTGCAGGCTTCTGGAATAGGGGGAGGAAGGGAATAGGTGAAGAGGACAGAGAGAAAAAGAATTGGGAGGGAGATACAGATAGGCTTTGTCTCTTCCATAGTTCCTTGTGCAAGACAATACTTTCTAGAAAGAATACCTTTAGCCCTTCCAAAGCTGCCCAGACAGCACTGAGAAGCCAAAGTGGTCAGGTCTCACCACACATTCTTTTTTTAAAAATGAATCCTATCATGTATATTCAAGGTATACAACATGCTGTTATGGGATACATAAGGGTTGTTTCAAAAAGAACACTACAGTGAAGTAAGTTAACATATCCATCATTTCACACACTTACCCACTCCTTGTCGTTTTTGTCATCATGCATATTCTTAAACACATACTTTCTCTCTAAGCCACACAGCACTTGAAAACTCAAGCACATGAGAGAGAGGGGTAGAAGGAGAAGATCCACAGTGGTGGCACCACCATCTTGGCCTGAAGCCCCCAGCCCACACTTCCAGGCTCCCTTCTCCACCCAGATAAGACCTCGGATCTGAAGAACACTTATTCTGGGTGAAGGCCAAGAACTTAAAAGGAAACACAGTGCTGTATTTTCCTGATCCCAAATTAGATGTAGGTTTAGATGTATCTGTAAATTTCTTTATCTCTGAGTCTTATAAAGAGTAAAGAAAACAAATTAAATTGCTTTAATTTATATGTAATCCATCTCCTTTGTGGATGAATGGCTCTAACTTCATTGACCCCCGGTCCAGGAGAGAGATGTCAATCAGGTTGCCCACGCTGTCAAGCCCACGTCTGCAGCTGCTGCTCCTGACCCACACAGCGCGGCCACATGCACAGGCTGGCCGCTGCAATCTGCATTTCCTCCGCCTTCCATGACCAGCGAGAATAGGTGCTTTGCTGTGCTTTCTCTTCTCGTTTTAAGTACATATTTATTTTTTTACCCACATCTGCACTTGTGGTTCTGTGTTCCTTTTCATCAAGAGGGCCCCCACATTACATAAGTTTCCTTCCCTACAAAGTTGGGTCTGCCCTCGCATACATCTACTCACATAGTGCATGCTCTTAGTGTGCATAATTATGTAGGAAATCTCCATTAATGGGTATTCTCATAACCATGATTTTTAATTAATCAGAATGTTCTCCACACAATGCTGTTAGAAGCAAGTAATGAAATTAGATGAAAGAGATCAGATAGTGGGGATTTCTATTTTAGAAATGTAGCAAGTGTTCTACCTGGTCCCCAGTCTTCTCTTGATCTATATGCACAAAAGTGTATGATAACAGCTAACACTTAGTGTTTACTGTGAGCTGGGCCCCATTTAGTCCTCACAGGCACCTGCTGAGAGAGGTACCATAACTCATTTTACAGAAAAAGAAAGTGAGAAAATTAAGAAACTGAGAGAAATTAAGCAATTTTCCCAAGGTTACACCTGATACAAGGTATAACTGG
>NW_007728104.1:288959-290134 GCF_000696425.1 Galeopterus variegatus | reverse complement strand
GTGGCTCCAAAGCCATGAACAGAACTACTACACTATACCATCAATTTCAACATCTTATTGTCAAGATTTGTTAATCTAAAAGACTAGCCTAACTCCAACCATAGTGATTGCTGAGGCTAGATTTATTTCTTAATCTTTCCCTCTTTGCTTACACACTCTTTCACATTTGGTTATTTGTTGCTTCTTTGTGATACTTAAAAAAAATAAGTTACAAACTATGATTAGCCCATTTTCCAAATGAAGAAACTGAGGAACAGAGAATTTGAGTCACTTTCTGGAACTCAACCCCCTGAGCCTGGCCCTAAAAACTGTGCTCTCACCACTCTTCTGTGTGCCCCTGCAGGATCTTGGTCTGAGTCAGTAATAGCTGGCAACTTTCTATTTTTTTTTTTTTTAAGTGGCTTTCAGTTCGTGGAGTAGGTGCACCAGTTCTCTGTGCATAGTCAAAGGTTAATTAAACCACCACACAATGCAGAAGCAGCCAGGTTTTTGTCTCCAAGGTAATAAAATCACAAGTGATTCCTGTTCAAAATGAAACTTGTAATATCCTGTTGCCAGTGGGTTGTGTGCATTTCTCTTGTTTTAACAACGTGTACTTCTCTCTTCATCAGAAACATTAGGTCACAAAAGCCAATCTCATCTACATCTTGTTTATCATCTTTCTGCATGTGGGAGATAGAACTGGTAATGAAGCAGCCAATTCGAATTCCAGCAAGGATTTTTCCTGACTTAGAATACTTTCAGAATCCATTCAGTATGCCCTCCAATTTATCATTAGACCCTCTGAAGCTATTTATCTGGGGCCAGCTTTTCAGAGATAGGACATCAATTGTGTGTCAGTTACTGGGAATTGTAACAAAGCTGATGAAGTGTGACAACACAGAATTCAATGGATTTGCAGGAGATTACAGGAGGGTGTTGCAGAAGTCAGCAGCTATTACACTGAAAACATCTCTGAACAGAGAGAAAGCATGAAAATAAGGGAATAGATTTTATCCTGCCACCTGACATGTCTCCTGTGGTCTCTGGGTTCAGCTTACATGAGTTTTCCCTTCCACAATTCCTATTACCTACCTACCCTGCAGTTTTTCAGCATCTACTCCCCCAGTAGGTATCATACAAACTAGGAGCAGGCATGGAAGGTAGATTGATGCTTATGGCTGTGCAGTGGGGGG
>NW_007728104.1:284595-288295 GCF_000696425.1 Galeopterus variegatus | reverse complement strand
TCATACAAACTAGGAGCAGGCATGGAAGGTAGATTGATGCTTATGGCTGTGCAGTGGGGGGGTAGTTAATTTAGCCACATCGTGGACACAGTGATGTTAAGAAAAGGGCAGACGGCATGTTATCTAATTGGGTTTTAGCTGACCTATAAAATCCAAAATATTGCACAAACCATGAATCATAGTCCTCTCATACTCACAGCTGCATCTACTCAAAGGTGTTCTAGGTCAGCCTGCCCCCTTCCTACAGTATATATAACATGCCCAGAAGAAGGCAGAGGAGGAGCAGTGGAGAATTGTTTCAACCTTTTTGGCAATATTTTCTGAAATTACCAATGTGCACACCTTGTGGTCCAATCATTGATGATTCTATCCTAAGAAGAAAGAAAAAAAGTGCCCTAGCATATAGGGAAATATGTGCAAGAGTGTCCCATGGTTAAAAAAAAAAAAAATATATATATATATATGGTAGTCAATAATCAGCATTTCCAGCAGTGAGAAATGTTTGAAGAAAGCAAAGCACAGTAAATATAAATTATGGGATATTATACAGCTATAAAAAAGAATGAGTTAGTTCTACGTGCATGAACCAGGAAAGATGTCCATGGATTATTAAGTAAAAAAAAAATATCACGTGCAGAATAATGCACACAATTCTATGTAATCAAACTTTAAATCACTAGGGCTTAGTGTTCCCAGAAAGAGTACCATTGTAATATCATCTGTAAGTTTGCGGTGGCTCATCAGCCTATCCATAATGCAAAGGGAAGTCTGAATCATCAATTGGGTCGCTTTCAATCTAGTCTTCTTGAAAGACAAGTGATGGGCTCCATAATATGTGCATGCCCTGCCCAAGCTTATCCCCCACTGGTAATCCTTATGCAGTAAAAATACCTTGTAGCCTCCAGAGAAATTCCTTAAAGTTAGGGTTCTGGTGGGGTGTTAGGTTGAGGGGTAGGATAAAGGAAAGCATTTCAGATTTGCCTTTTCAAAATACTCATTCGCATGTCTTAGCCCAGACCTATAAAGTCCGAATTTCCAGAAGATTGAAGACAGGAAGTGGGGAGGAAGGCCAGAATGTGTAAATGTACCTCAGGTGAGCTAGCCACTCTTTTCTCCTTTTTTGACTCAATTGAAAATAACCTTCTCAGAAGTATATGCCCTTCAATTACCTAGAGGCAGCTGTAATGATGATAGTGACAATACCACTAACAATGTGCCCAACAATCTAAGGTAATTAGCACAAACTAATTCATTTAATTCTCACAACAACCTACAAGGGAGATGTTGATTATTATTATCCCCAGGATGAGTCGAGAATAGACTGAGAGGTTAAGAATCATTACAGAGCAGGTTAGTGGTGAAGCTGGGTTCAAAACCTAGGAATTCTAGCTTCAGAGTCTGTATGGAGTAATGTGAGTCAGAGCAAGCAAGAAGTCAGGCTCATGAGCTCAAGGAAACACTCTCATTTTCAGGCTTCTCTTTTATCTTGTTCTTTAGAGGAGACCTAAAGACTTGTGCTCTCACTCAGAGCTCACCCACTGCCACGCTTCTGGTCACTGATTGCCCTTGCCCTTTGAATTGTTCATTGTATCTGGAGAAATGATTCTGAGAAAATAGGCTCTATTATTTGTCTCTCTCCTTCCTCCCCCGCAACCCCCAATCTTCCCCTGCCATGGAAACAAACTCCTTTCATAAGCAGAGAACTGTGCTGAGTCTTCCATCAGAAGACTGTGCAAAAGTAGGCTGAAATCTCATGATGTCTAGTTCTTCGTGACCATGTTCCTCACAGGTGTCACTTTCCAGACCTGTCTGTAAAATCAGCCTGTGAGTATGGCTTACCTCTGAAATCACTTGCTTAGGGGACAAGGAGGCAAAGGAGGCAGGCATGTAAATGTTCTTTTCTTTAAGGAAGTCTTGTTCATAGCCTAAAACATGGAAATGAAGCCTTTTTTGCCTTCAAGAATTGTGACGTTCTGGGGAAAAAAAATCCTCAAAGTTACGAGCCAGTTCTGCCACTTGGTAACAGTGTCTTCAAATAAGTCACTTAACTTTCTCAACCTCAGTCTCACCACTTATAAAATTGGACCATTAATTGCTGTCCTACTTACTTCACAAGGTAATTGTGCTGATCCAAATAAGAACCTAGATCTTCTGGCTTCATGTTCATGGTCTCCATCCATCCATCATTTTTTCTTCATTCATTTACTCAACATGTATTATATGTTCCAAGAGGCAGTTTATATATATATATTTTTATATACACACACACAAACATATACATACATTTATATATACATAACCACACATATATATGTATAGCTATATATATGTTGGGAGGCTGGGAGGAAGAAAGAGAAAGGCACCCCAGACTGGGAAAGAGTATTAAGGCAGGGAAAATGAGGGAATTAGGAGCACGGTATGAACAGGGACCTATAGCAGCCCATGACTCCACAGTCTAGAATTTTATATGGCATTCCATTTCCTCTATGGGCATTAGTTTTCAAGCTGTCCTTAAAGACAGAACCATCTTTACCTCATCCAAGCTGGGATCCTTAGCTGACATCTCTTCTCTCTTGGCCCCAAGGCTCCTTCTATGTACAACCTAGTGAGCAGAAGTGCACAAGGCTAACAAGCCAGGCCCTACTCCTTAGATCCAGCCATAGGAAAAAAAAAAAATCTGTGAGATGCTTTAAATCTACATCTGATATACTGATAAACCTTAGGTATTACACATAGTATATAAAGTAGGTTCTACATGACCCAGAAAAGGATTTTAAAGGTAATTCATGGTGTGCACCTTGGTAAAAGGAACATGTATTAACATTTAGAATTTCTGAAGTGCTTCTCCTGTGTACGGCTGGATTTATCTTTTAAATATCTCATAAAGGTGAAGCTATAAAAGAATAGGAAATATTACTTCGCTGGCTCTATTTTATAAATGAAGGAACAGAGACTGGAAGCAACATGTGGCAGATAACACAGTAAAATCAGCAGCTTAGCAGACGAGACTTGAGATTTACTAGGTTCCAGGGCAGAGTAGATTTCCCCCATCTAAGCCGAAGACTGAGCACAGGTTTTCATGGTCATGCAGATTATGGAAGGTTTCTTCTATTCTGATAACATTGCTAATAATTGTAGAGATAACTCATTCATCCATTTATTAATCTCATAAACTCTTAACTGGGAGAAAGGAAGTGGAAAGTGGCCAGAGGTGGGGCTGGAACAGTAATCAGGAGGCCAGAACCTCCACCGCCCTGAAGGCCAAGTTCAGGGTCCTTAGGCCTTTATCCTGAGGTAAACGGAAACCCCACAAGGGTTTTAAGGAGAGGAATGGGGTGATTAGATTTGCACTTTGAAGCAATCACTCTGGGCTGCAGTGGGCCTGACGCCTGACGGGAATGGGCGAATCTTGGAGCAGGAACTCCAACGGGAAGAGAATGGCCATAAAACCGGTGAGAGATGGTGGCAGCCATGAAGAGCTGAGAACTGCGGTGTCGTTCCTTCCCCGATTCCCACTGTTTCTGGATTTTTCCTTTTAGGAAGCCTGTAAATGCCTGTTTCCGGTAGAAAAATCGGTCCCTGCTCCTTCTCCGGCCTTCCCTTGGCCCTGCCCCTGTAACATTCTGGAATGAGAGGGGAAGCTGAAAGCCCACCCCCAGAGCCTTTATCTCGGCGAGTCATTGTCCCGTCGCCAGGATTC
>NW_007728104.1:265358-283595 GCF_000696425.1 Galeopterus variegatus | reverse complement strand
TGGGCTAGACTTGGCTGGGCTGGGCTCGGCTGGTCTCGTTCGGCTCGCTCTTCCAAGAGCTTCCCCTGTGCTTGGAATCGGGTTCCGAGGCTGGCTGCCATTTGGCGACCTACAGCGGACTTGCGTGAACACTTTCTCGTTGGCTTCTCACCCTGTGCGGTGGGCAGGTCAGGGATATTCTAGTTCTACAGGCGAGAGAAGTAAGCTGTCGGAGAGGTTGCGTGTCTCTCCATAGCACCACGTGCCAGGGTTTTGAAAGCGGGTTTTAACAGTGGCTCTTGGCAGACCAGGCTGTTTCGCTGCGTAGTATTAGCTCAGTCGTCACACCGTTCTGAGCTTATTTACTCATCGGTGACATGGGGACAGTAATAGCCACCTTGTAAGACTGGTGTGAAGCATTCATAAAGCAACAGGAGAAGAACCTACAGCAAGGGCTGGTCGTGATGGGATCTTCATGAACAGTGTGTGTAGCTACAAAGACACCCGGGTCTTCTGGCCTCCGGTCTGGGACTCTTGCTAAGCCAGTGATTCTCAGAGGTCCAGAGACTTCAAGGGACCTAGGGACGTATTCAAAGGGTTCGGTGAGTTCTCACATGGGAGAAACACTGCAGAAAATCAGACTCCTCTATGGAAATAATAAACATTTTCACTTCGACTGCTACCGATAATATAATGTATTTTTGGTCAACTATATGTATTAAGCCATTTATTCTTCACAATGACCTTCGAGTACATCCTATTATAATTCCTACTTCACAAATGAGGAAACTGAAGCACAGAGGTTAAATGACCTATCCAAGTCTAAACAGCTAAAAAGTGTGGGAGTGTGGGACCTGAGATTTATATTCAGACAATTTAGTTTGTAATACTACACACATAAAAACTCCTCTTTGTGCTGTATACTATAGCAAAAATATGCTTTGTGCAAGAGTTCTCTTTGATAATGATACTTTTGTCACGACTTACGAGATGCCTGTGACTTTCATTAAACTCCCAAAGGGCAGGAGAAGAAAAAACTGTGAGAGGAAACTAAGTCCGAAATTGTGGGTGAACTACATCCAGACTGATTATTAGAAACTCAGGTCGTGGGTGCTATATTTGGAATTTCATTTTAGCTGAGTGCTTTGGACTGTCCCATCCCTGGTGGCTCCATGGAGCGGCCCACTATGGGAGAATGGTTGAATGACAGGACTGGAATGGAATGAGGCAGTCATCTGACCACACAGACACCTCCCAGGAGATGAATGCCTCACCTCCTCATGACAGTTTTAAAGTCTTTCTAAGAAAGTGGTAATGTTATCCAGTTACCTCGCAATCACGAGTACTGCAGTGACTGCAAACCCTGTGTGCCTCATTCAACAGATGTCACAGAACAAGGAAAAAGAAAGATTGGGAGGGAGGTGGGAGCTGGTAGACCAGAGGAGACCTAGGACTTAGACTGAAGGTTAAGCCATGTGAATGCTATACGAAGTTATTACGCCTTCGAGGTACATCCTATTATAATTCCTACTTCACAAATGAGGAAACTGAAGCACAGAGGTTAAATGACCTATCCAAGTCTAAACAGCTAAAAAGTGTGGGAGTGTGGGACCTGAGATTTATATTCAGACAATTTAGTTTGTAATACTACACACATTAAAACCCCTCTTTGTGCTGTATACTATAGCAAAAATATGCTTTGTGCAAGAGTTCTCTTTGATAATGATACTTTTGTCACGACTTACGAGATGCCTGTGACTTTCATTAAACTCCCAAAGGGCAGGAGAAGAAAAAACTGTGAGAGGAAACTAAGTCCGAAATTGTGGGTGAACTACATCCAGACTGATTATTAGAAACTCAGGTCGTGGGTGCTATATTTGGAATTTCATTTTAGCTGAGTGCTTTGGACTGTCCCATCCCTGGTGGCTCCATGGAGCGGCCCACTATGGGAGAATGGTTGAATGACAGGACTGGAATGGAATGAGGCAGTCATCTGACCACACAGACACCTCCCAGGAGATGAATGCCTCACCTCCTCATGACAGTTTTAAAGTCTTTCTAAGAAAGTGATAATGTTATCCAGTTACCTCGCAATCACGAGTACTGCAGTGACTGCAAACCCTGTGTGCCTCATTCAACAGATGTCACAGAACAAGGAAAAAGAAAGATTGGGAGGGAGGTGGGAGCTGGTAGACCGGAGGAGAACTAGGACTTAAACTGAAGGTTAAGCCATGTGAAATGGGAACAGGGACTTATTTGCCCACTGGGAAAGAGATAATACCTACTGGGAAAAGCTGGAAGCAGTTCTCCCTGGGAACCAGGTTAGAGTTCCTGCTCAGGTGCCATTGGCTTCTGCAGCTGCGGTGGCCTTGAACTACACGGCTCTCTTCCACACACAGCTTCTTTATGCCTACAGCATCCTAAGTCTTTCCTGAGAAAGATACCCAGGTTCTTGGGCTTCACCTAGCCTTCTGCCTTCTCTTCCTCCACCTTTCCAGGTGGGTCTGAGAAGTATGGAGTGTGAGGAGGGAGCTGAGTGGAGGCTGAGTTTGACCAATGTTACAGGACATTTGAACCTGACTGGTGGCACAAGGAAGATCCTTTGGGATGCAGGCTTGTGTTCCCATCCCTTTTTCTGTCCCTTTGGATCAGTTAACTCTGCGGGGAGAAAATCAGTTCCTGTCTCAGGGGCTGGTAAAAAACAAAGAATTGGACATCAGACAAGTAAAAGTTATGCTGGGGGTCGGATCCCAAGTGTTCCGTCAACATCCTGAGATGACATTTTGGGTGAACAGAGAAAATGTAGTCTTCATTAAGGAGATCTAGGGTGATTACTATAGAGAAATACTGGCTGTGAGATTCAAGGGGTAAAAGTGCAGACATAGACAGCTGATGGGGCAAGAAGCCAGGAGCCAGTGGCACCATTTTCTTTGGAGATGGAGCAAGTCTCCAGCAAAGGCTGTGGATTGGACACTTCACAAGAGTTTGGTCCTGTGGGTGTTGGCCACATGCGACATGAGCAGGGCAGCAAAGTTACAGGCCCAGGGACAAGCAGTCAAAAAGTGTCAATCTCTTTGCAGAAAGACTGGAGTTCACCAGACTACCATCCCACAAGCCGCTTCATCCAACCAACTGTGTATTCTCTCTGTGGTATGAATAATAGCTTGCTATTAATTCAAAGACTTTTACTGTACAGCTACTTTGTGCTGGGACTTTGGCTATAAATGCCAGCCTTTCACAAGTGACCCTAAAAAGGATGATTTTTACATAATACTCCAAGCATTTGTGGGCCCAGCCAGGAAATGTGAGAGAAGCAGTTGTTTTAGCAGACCCTTCTGAATAGCTTTGGAGACATAAGCCTGGGAGACATAGAATGAGATAAGGAAACCACTCCTCTCATGAGGAACCTGGAGCATTTGAATATGGACACTTTTATGTTCACTTTGGCACATCAGTATTGAGCAGATTTTTTAAGTATTATGTTGAACCATGTGATGTGCTGATATTCAACCATTTTTGATGCACAAAAATGGCAATTTCATATGGTTGAATCTAACAGAATCTTGAGATAAATAAGATATACTAGGGAGTGTTTAACTTCATCAATTGGGGGATAAGAACTGGGAAAGTTTCGACAATCCATTTAAAAGAGTCTCACTGGATCTCCAGTAAAAAGCTCTAGTTTTATTTGTTCATTCATTCACTGTAACAACAACAACAATCACTGAGCATCTCTTGATGTGTCAATCATTGTGCTAGAGATAGAATAAAACGATGGTCCCTGCCCTGAAGGAGTGCACAGAAAATGGTTGAAGAAGCGAGGATGACATTCCAGGAAGGCGCCCTGGGAGGACAGACGAGGAGCACAGAGAAGGTAATGTGAAGGTAGGACTGTGGGGAAGGAAAGAAGGAAAAGAGGAGGGCTGGGGGGGGGCTGTGGTCTTAGTCAAAGAAGGTTTTGATGTGGGAGAGATAAGTAATAACCAAATGGTCAAGACAGGAAGGAAAGTTCCAGACTGAACCGGCAGGAGATGACCATATAATTAAAAGAAATAAGTTGTACTTAGAGTGAGTATAGGTTTATTCAGTCTATAGGAAGGAATTTTTCAAAGGGCTTTAAGCATCTCAAAGTCAGGGACCGTGTTGTATGTTCCTATATCCGGTGGTGTGTCTAGGACAGTGCCTCGCACGAAGTGGTGCTCAGTAGATGTTGAATTAAACTGAGCTGAGCAGCGGGAAAAGAGGCTGATTTTGAAATATACCACAAATTTAAGAACCTTTTTCTCCCTACTACCATTAGTCTAAATTGATGACGTTTCAATGTACTGATTAAAATGTTATACAGGAAAACATGCAATTCCAACCTATCTCTGCAAAGAGGTATAGTTATGTAACCTTTTAATCTATGTGTATAAATAGATGTCAAAAGTATGTCTTGCCTTAGGGACTTTTTCAGTTCCTTATTTCGAATGTTTAGTGTATATTCTCTGTAGGCAGTATAACAGGCCCAGGAACACAGTGGTGAATCCGACAAATATAGCCCTTGCCTTCATGGAGCTTAATATTTAGTAGATAAAACAATTATTACCTATTAATTGGTCATCTATAACATATAATTAGGCAAATATTTTCCAGTTATTATTGGGATAAATAAAATGAAAAAACACAGTGCAGATGCCATGGGAACATATGCCAGGGGGCCTCGGCTGTTGGATGGGGATGGAAGGGTGCTCTCTAAGAGCTTCCTAAGGAATACTCATTAAATTGAAACCCTATGAAGAGGAGGGAAAAGTGTTCGAAGCAGAGGGAACAGCACAAGTGAGCACCATGAAGAAAGGGAAGCAGAGCTTCTAGTAGGTGTGGCTATGTGACTGTGACTATAAGTTGATAAAAAGCATTTCCCATGATAATTATAAAATGTAATCAATTTATCTGTCATTTTAACCCCAAAGATCTTAGCACATGAGGAGGGAACCCACTTCATTCATTTATTCAACATGTATTAAATAATTGCCATGTGCCTGACACTGTGCCAGGTACTGGAAATTAAAGAGAGAAGACCCTCTGGAGCTTCCAGGAGTTCACAGTCTTGTGAGGAAACAGAGGAGGCAACACGACATATCCCACGGTGTGGCTGTTTCTGTGCTAGAGGTGGAACACGGTGCCCAGGAGACAGACGGTCATGTTGGCCTGGGGGAGCCTCAGAAAGATGAGGGCATTCCAGGGAGGAAGAGCGGTGTGTGCAGAGGCAGGGAGTCATGGAGACAGCAAATAATGAGTCAGACCTGGGGCCACTGGGAACAAGAAGGAAACGTGAAGGGAGACAAAGTTAACAAGGTGGGCAGTGGTTAGACCTTGAAGCTTGTTGTGAGGAAGTTTATATTTTATCTGTAGTCAACGAGGAGTCATTGGAGAATTTTGAATAAGGAACTGACATGATCGATAAATTGGAGCAGTCTGAAAATAGAGGTGCAGAGGCCAGTAAGGTGAAGGTTGCCAAAGAGTAGCGCAAGGAAGAGATAAATACACAGAGCCATGAACAGGACCAGAGAGGAGGCAACAGAAGAGCGATGCTCAGGAGATAGAACTGATGGGCTTTGAGAGTGACTGGAGGTGAGGCCCGGGAGAATAAGTGAGATGGAGAGAAAGACCCCAAGGACTTCATCTGAGGGAAGCGGGTGGCAAGTGGCATTCAGAGAGCCAGGAGCACTCCTTATCTTTCAACGCATAATCCCTAACCAAGCTAACTAGTAAATAAGATCCTAGGATTCTTGAATCACCAAATCACTGGTATTTTCAGCATTTTACATTCTTATCACCCAAGAGAGCCCTCTGCAAAAAAGAAAAAAATCTAAAGAAAAAGTATTTATCAGGCCCCAGGCTCTCTCAAACACCTCGTCCTTTCTGACTCCCCTCAGTTGTGTAGTCAAAGCAATAATAGCTGCCATGTATTAAGTCATTACCATCTATAGCCAAATAACTACATAACCACAAGAGGGCAATGAAAATGCCCATAAAGGCACAGAGTAGTAATTATTTTCCCATTAACACCAGCTACATTAATATCAACATAGAACAATTAAAATTCCTAACCTCATAGTTATGCCCTAACCTCTGCATGTCTTGCAGGAGCAGATTGATGAATGGCGTGAAAGGAATTGATGAACGGCGTGGGAGGAGTAAGCAACAGTTAGGCGGCTGGGCAGCAAGACGGCTGCAGCCAGACGATGTCGGTGGGTGGTCAGCCATGCCGCCGGATGGAAAGGCAGTGGGAGAACTCGGTTTTGATTGCCACTGATCTAGCCAGTCCCCAGCCAGAAACCACCTAATTCAGCTGCCTTTTCACTGGGCCCCCAGAAAGTGAGCATTTGAGTGGGAGTAAAGCTACAGCAGTAATAACACAGCAGGCAGGATCCTTTGCATTTTTCTCTCTTTATTCTGTCCATCACTAGGCAACCATTCTTTGTGCTTAAAAGTACACGTCTTTGTGCCTTGCAACACCTTATTCTTTGAAGTAAGCTCTGGCTTGCAGCATGCTAGGGGATATCTATTCTATTTATTTCTCTTTAGGTCAGCCACAATGAAGAACAAGCCGTTCTGACCTCCGTCCCGGCTTAGAGGCCTCTCCTCTGTATTCTAGTAACATCTTATCATAGTATGGATCATGAACTCCATTGCAATTGCCTTTTACTTGTCCATTTCTCCCTCCAGACTGTGAGTTCCTGGGGGGCAGGTCCTATGCCTTATCTATGTTTGTGGCCACATCCCCAGCACCTAGCACAGTACCTGGATACGTGGTTGACGCTTTATAACTGTTGAATGGACAGGTGAATGTTTTCCCTGAAATTCAAGCCATGTGGTCAAAGGTGTGATTATTTGGTTTACAGAACAGGCCACGCTAGTTGTGTAGACTTGGCCGGGCAGAATTAGGCAACATGTAAGATAAAGAAGACTTGGTGCACCAGCCTCTCTGGTTGAGGAGGTCTGCTACGGATGGGCACGTGCCAGGTGCCTGCTGCAGATGAAAGCACATTTTCCTCTTCTAGCTGGGAATATCAAGTGGCAGAGACTCTCCCAGGGTCTGAATATAAGAATCGCACTGAATGAAATGGCTCATTATTGCACAGGCAAGGAGGAGGAGCTCTCTCCAAGTAACTTTGTGTCTTAGGTTGGGTTTTCTAGAAGCAAAGCCTAGGACAAGGACTCTTGTTCAAATGGTTTGTTGAGGGCACTCTCAGGAGAAAGGGAGTGGGAGGAAAAGAAAATGCAAGGGAGAAAGCCAGATGGGAGCTCAGCTGGAGACCAGCGGCAGCCTGGATGTTGGGCTGCAACTGCTCCACTTGCTATAGTGATTGCTAGGGTGAAAGGAGGCCACACCAAATGGTGACTGTTTAAGTTCCCCACCCGCATGGTCCACACAAGATGGCGCCTAGAGGAAGCAAAGGGAGAGTGTCACTTCTAGTTCCGCAAAAAGTTTTTTTTTTTTTTGTCCTTTTTGAGACCAGCCGCACCGCGCTCAGCCAGTGAGCGCTGTGAGTGCACCAGTCATCCCTACATAGGATCTGAACCCGCAGCGGAGCGCTACTGCGCTCCCAGCGCCGCACTCTCCCGAGTGCACCACGGGCTCGGCCCACCGCAAAAAGTTTTATTGGTAGTTGCGCTTTTCCGGGCTCGTGATCAGTACATGATCAGTAAGCTAAGCATAGGAAAGTAAGGCGCATGCACATGTGACCTTTCCAGTGATTGGCTCTCAGTTTGGAAATCCCCGCTTGCTTAGATATAAATACAAGTGCTTAAAAGACAATAAACGGAACTGCTTGATGGAACACCCCCCCGCCCCCCCACGTCTGAGTGTTCCTTTGCGGACTGAATAGGCTGGCGGTGCACTCACCCACCTTCAGGGATCCTTCTTCGGCTTACACCACAGAGGGCAACTTATCTGGTCCTGTCTGGGGGGGGATAGGGAGTCTGCCGAGGATCACTATGTGGCCACGGCCAGGGAAATCCGGAGTCTCGGCCTGGCTGACCGAGAGAGCACCCCAACACCTGATTGCCATGAGCTGTGGAATTGGTCTCACCTTGAAGCAAGGAGGGGGACCTTTTGTCTCCCCATGTGGAGCAGTCATTGGCTGTTAGCTATCCTCTAGGGGCAAGAGCCATAACCTCCTAGTGAACAAAGCTCTTATTTCAATGTAGGACAATTCTCCAGAAAAGCAGACAGCTGTGAGCTGTTGGCACTCAACACCCCAAGCTAGGAAATGGGTGCATGGCTGCTTAAGGTGCTCTGAGCATGGCACCAACAGCATATGCTAGAACAATAGTGTGAAATCATGTTTATTATAGTAATCACTACCATTTGTGAGCACCTGCTACATGCCAAAAGGTCATGGAAAAATTGAATTAAAAGATAATGTGAATCTTTCTGTGAACTTTTGAAGTACCCTCATGGATACCCAGCCACCCACGTGCACACACACACACACACACACACACAGTCATGCATTGCATGGCAAGGATATATTCTCAGAAATGTGTTGTCAGGTGATTTAGTCATTGTTTGAACATCACAGAGTGTTTTTATACAAACATATGAAGTATAGCCTACTATACACCTAGACTATGTGGTATATCCAATTGCTCTAACCACTATTCATCATTGACTGAAACATTATTATGTGGCACATGACCTGTGTGTGCATACATAGACATATACATGTACATATATGTATTATATATAAATTATATATGCATCATACATATATACATGTACATATATGTATTATATATAAATTATATATGCATCATACATATATACATGTACATATATGTATTATATATACATTATATATGCATACAAACTTCTTAGGATGTGTTGCTTTGCCTCCCACGGATTTGTCACCCCTTTTCCACTGGGTGATGGAGCTGCCAATGATTACTCAAAGCCCATCTAACAAACTTCTTAGGATGTGTTGCTTTGCCTCCCATGGATTTGTCACCCCTTTTCCACTGGGTGATGGAGCTGCCAATGATTACTCAAAGCCCATCTATTCTGAGTAGTGAGAAGCCCCCAAAAGGGGTTAATCTCCCAGAACCCTCAAGATAGAGGCATTTCTTCCATTTGGGAAATTAACCCTGAATTGGGGTTCTCTTCCCACATTTATCCTCCAGACCAGGAAGTTACAGGAAGAGAACATAGGTGGGGCTTTTGCTAAGTTCAGTTTAACAAGTTTAACAACAGAAGCTGGTAACATTCAGGCAAGGTGACCTTTCACAATGCAGTTTGCAACAAAAGCTTGATTTTAGTAAACATTCTCTTCTTACAGCAATTTCCCAGTATCTTTTCATATCAATCAGTAACCTGTCTGTCTTTGAGTCAGCAACCTTGCTGTGCTACAATTCTTTATCTTACAACAGAGACTATATAGCCTGGGGAAAACTTCCTGTCCTTTGCAAGGTCAATACTTGAGACTGCAAGGCTTTGGAAAACCAGGCCCTGGGAAGTACATTTGTTTTATGCATACTTCACAAGGATGCACTTATTAGATAGTTAATTTACTGTCATTTCCATTGGACAGGTGAGGAAACTCCAAAAACACCATATCTCATGCTTAGAATATTTCCTTTCTGTATCTGCATTCCTATGATAGAATCAGGATATTGCACATCCAACTGGCCCAAATTCCATGCATTCATTCAATTCATGAATTCCACTGATGCTTTTTGAGTACCTACTATATATGCCACGACTAGGCTAGGCCCTAGGGACATATCTGTGAACTGACAGTCTTGCACCCTGTCCTCAAAGATTAGAACTACACACAGGCCCAGATCTAATACCCATGTGACCCAATTAAAACATATTGTTTGGATACCTGCTATGTATATTCTGGTGCATCAGGCCTTGATCAAGAAAGAATCCAGACCCCATGCCTCTGTAAAAATCCACTTGAATTCCTTACATAAAATGTGCTACTGGATTGGAAAAAAACCTGTTTTAAATATTTTGTACAAAACGAGCACTGTGGGCCCCTTCTTTGTGCCTTGGGGAGATTGAACTTGGTAATATTTAAATTCCCTTCCAGCTATCACATCCTGGGATTCCTACTTCTGACTGTCCACAGTGCTCATGGCTACACCTTTATTGGGGACTGTGACGGCAGTTTTATGTGTCAGCTTGGTTAGGCTATAGCCAGTTATTCAAACCCTAATCTAGATGTTGCTATGGAGATATTTTGTAGATGTGATTAACATCTACAATTACTTGACTTTAAATAAAGGCAATTATCCTCAATAATCTGGGTGGGCCTCATTCAATCAGTGAAAAACCTTATGAGCAAAACTGAGATTTCCCTGAGGAAGAAGAAATTCTGCCTCTGGACTGCAGCTTCAATTTCTGCCTGAGAGTTTATGGGCTGCTGGCCTGCCCGACACATTTCAGACTCACAAGCCTTCCCCGTGATCACTTATGCCAATTCCTTGAAATAAATCTCTCTCTCCCTCTCTCTTGATATATATGTATATGTATACATCTCTATCTCTATGTCTATGTCTATGTCTGTATTTATCTTACTGGTTCTGTTTCTCTGGAGAACCTCAAATGACACAGAGACCCATCATTTACTTTTCTTCCTGTAGTAGCATCTGGTGAATATAGTTATGGCCCATCTGGATAACTAGTAGTAGGCAGATGAAGCCATGCTTAAAGCACCAACAAAACAAGGGCACCAAAACATGAGAAAAGTTCATCTTCAATTCAATTAACTTGTCTCGAATTTTGCAATTAGAAAATCTAGAATTTTTATATATATGGAAATTTTGTGCTTTTTTATCTTGATCTGTATAAGGGTGGGAATGACTATAATCTTTTCAGGTTAGGACTTCTAAAGGTATTAATTCAGCCTGTATGTCCCCAAGTAGAATGTAAGCTTCAAGGTCAGAGGCCAAGTCATAGTTTCTTTGTGACTCTATAGTACCCAGTATGGTACTTAACAGAGAATCACATAAAAATAGGAGGGCTAAATCAATTGTTCTCCTTCTGTTTTATGCTCCAAAATATGTTATCTTTGGGAAATGGGAAACAAGCTCAGAGAAATGTAGATTTGTTTGTTTTTAAGCAAATCAATTTACCATCTCCAAGGGAGAGGCTGCTTCCTCAGCATGACTGGAGATTTATTATCTGAAAAGCCTTCCAGAGACTAGCCCTTCTCTTGTTTCTGTGTCCATTGGTAGGTTTCTGGAAGTCCAGACAACTGATAGGCATCAGGTTTTGCAAGTGTTTTAAGAGAGATTCATTTCACAACAGCATATGGTCAGGCAGTCCCAAGCCAGCAGCAAGTATTATTGCTGGCAGTGGGAAGGACTAAAGGGACTTTTACTGAGACTCAGAGTCTAGACTTTTCTTGCACACAATCTGGAACAGTGGTGTGATATGTAAACAGCCAGTTACCAGTAAATCTGTGTTCATAGGCCAGCTGACCCTTGAACCCTGGATTATTAACACCCATGATGGACTAAGTAGAGAAAGGTCTAGGTCCTCAAGCACATAACTCCAGCTTCAGGTGAGAATCTATCAACCTGAAAAGAGAAAACAAATTAATTGTTTCAAGTTGAGTCCAACCTGTGATGCAAACTTCCGTTAACCTTAATGTGCATCCTGGGGTCTCTTGTCCCCAACCAAAGAAAAAAAAGATTGTGTAGCCTGATGTTACAGAAATAGAGGCTATAACTCAGAGCCTGAGAGAAATATATGGAAAGGCTTCCAGAATAAGATTAAGAGCATCAAATTATAAAACAACAGTGTGCGGTAGTACCTAAAAAGCACTGCAGAGAGAAAAGAAGGAAACACCGGAGTGGAATACACTCCATCTCACATGCGTCTCTGGAAGCTTCTCCTCCAGCCCCACTAATGCTGCCCCCAGCCTTCCCTCCTTCCATCCATTCCCCTCCACACTGGCCAGAGTGAGTATCTTCACGCTTTCTCCACATAAAGCTTTTGATGTGAAAGCTCATGTCCTTCACAGGACATTTGGACCCGTCCGGAAGTAGTCTCAGCCTGTCTCCAGCCACATCCCTTCCACATGTTCTTTGGCCACGCAGAACTATTTCACATGCTTTTAATTCCCCCATGCCCTTCCAGCTTCCAGGTCTGACATGCCCTCAGCCAACCTTTCAAAACCTCACCAACCCTTTCAGGCCCCATTCAGACTTGGGTCCCATCTCCTCTGGCTGAGTCCATCAGTCTTTCCTTGATGCTTTCCCACTGCTCCCTACTCTCCAGGGACTGTTGTACTCTAATTACTTATACAGCATATCCACACTGTAATTCTCACCAGAGTGTGAGCTCCTCAAAACCACAGGGCAATGGCTTATTCTTTTTTGAAACTTTTGGTGCCTTGTTTGATACTTGCCACTCACTAGGTCCTCAGTAAACAGAGTTGGATAAATGAACCAAGTAATCAGTCAAGTGAATTAGATCTCTAAGCCTGTCGTCCAACTCACATTCAGGTGTTTCTCTCAAATATTCTCCATTTGACTGCTGCCCTGAATATCAGTGCTCATTAATAGGCCCAACGCCACTGCCTCATATTTTTGTATATGCACTGTGCCTTTCACACAGAATCCAACTCATATTGCAGGAAATAAGCATCTCAAGACTATATAGCATCCAGCATCAAGCAATGAATATGGGGTGTCTAATAAATACTATTTAATCATGTATGTCAGTGACTTTTGATATTTTTCTGCCACTCAATTCTGTGCTTTGAAAAAAGAGATAATGGGGGCCGAGCCCGTGGCGCACTCGGGAGAGTGCGGCGCTGGGAGCGCAGCAGCGCTCCCACCTCAATTCTGTGCTTTGAAAAAAGAGATAATGGGGAGAGTGCGGCGCTGGTTCGGATTCTATATAGAGATGACCGGTGTGCTCACAGCGCTCACTGGCTGAGCACGGTGCGGCCGGTCTCAAAAAGGACAAAAAAGAAAAGAAAAAAGAGATAATGGCACGCAAAGTCAAAAGGTGGTCTGAATTCCAGGGACATCCATTTGTTAGAGGGGTGGGGACTTGGATCCACTCACTGCATTCCTGCAATCATTCTCTACCTGGTGGGTGGTCCTCAGACATACAAGGAAGCCAGGTGCATCCCTCAGGCCAAGAACAAAGCAAGAAACATGCTTTGACACCTCCTACCAGGCCTCCGAAGATCCTGCCTCGTTGGGGGCTGCTCTTCAGAATAGAATCATGCATACAACTGAGGCATAATTCAGTTTAAACCAACATTCAGAACAAACAATAGCAAAGGACAGCTTTTTGTTGTTGCTGTAGCTCCATAAGCAAGATTTTCTAAGCAACTAGAGGAAAATTATTGTCTACAATCAGAAGGGGAGAAGTGTCAGAACAAGGCCAGCAGAAGTGGTGAAATGGTGGGTAATTTATTAGATGTTGAGTGGCTGTTTTTCTGTCTCCAGGCCTTTGTAAGAGAAATATCCAAATGCTACAAGTACATTCCCAGGGAGCCCCAGGGTGGCAGGAGCCCAGGATGGGGGAACATAATTGCCTTTTATCTGCTCTGATTTTGGCTTTATCAAATCTTTTGGCTCCTGAGGCATTCTGCAGCAGAAGTGTGCACAGCATTCCAGCGCTGGAGCCTGGTTCTGCTGGCACTGCCAGGGCAAGGGCGGAGGGTCTGTGGGGCCTCCCAGCCCTCCCTCTTCCTCCCAGGCCACTCTTCTGAGACAGCCTGGACCTGGCTTTCCAGCTGCATTCTTTGGGGGCTCCAGCCTTGTCTTTCTTCATTCCAGGCTGATTTCTTCTGGGCTTTGCGCCTGTGGGAGACTTGAAAGGCTAATGATAAACAAGGAACACTCATGGTAAAAATGAGTTTTACCGCTTTAGAGAACAGTGAGGTTCAAGGGCTTTTGTAGGACTCTGAACATCACCTGTTGGTCCATTGGTCCATCCATCCATCCATGCGTTCAGTGAAACTCTCTGCGCTCAGTATGCTCAAAGAACAGGAAGGTTTTGCCCTGAGATAGCCCACAGCAGAGAGGAATACAGAATAGAAACCAGATAAGCACCATGAGGTGCCCAGAAGATAAAAGATCATTCCCCTCTACTGTCAGCCAGGAGGCCCTGAGGAGACATGGAGGTTTGCACATACTCCCCAATGACAAAAGAGCAGCTTCCACATGGGATTTCAGCTGCCCAGGAAGAGGTAAGTGAAACTACTGCTGCCAGAGTTTGGTCATACAGGAGGTACTCTAAACCTATGGCGACCAGAAAAAGTGGTGGTTACCAAGGCCCCTGCAGCAGCTTCAGAACCCACTTCTCTAAAACTTCTCCAGAATCCCCAGGCAGGTTCACCCCCGCCATCCCTATGCCCCGTCCACCATCCCTGTGCCCCGTCCCTGTCTTCCTTGCACCTAGCACTCAGTGTGTGCATGTGCCCACAGGCTGACCAGCAAGGCGCTCTTCGAGTGCTCACTTACTCTTCCATCCTCGGGACCCAGAGCAAAAGCAATGGAATGTTTTGAAAAGCAATCAGTGTTGAATATATCTCTCTCATCTTCACTCACAATTTCAGACATCTATTGAGCACCTACTATGTGCCAGGCATTATGCTTAACCCACTGTCATGGTCTCTTCCCTTAAGAATCTTCTAAACCAGCATCTTAAAATTAACCTTGAGGGTTGTGCTAATAGTGAATACTCATGTCTTAGGGTGAATAGGAGAAAAAAATGCCATCTTATATTTACATAAGTGGTTTATTTTTTATAAAGTATTTTAAAATCCTTCTGTCAAGACCTTTCATGCACGGTTAAGTAGGGTCATGCTCATTTCTAATCTAGGGAACCATGGGAGGCAACATCATTCTAAAATCTGAGCTGTGTCTTCTCTGGAGCCAATACATGCATTCAATAGCTCATGGCCCCACGCCATCCCTATGCCCCGTCCCTGTCTTCCTTGCACCTAGCACTCAGTGTGTGCATGTGCCCACAGGCTCACCAGCAAGGCGCTCTTCGAGTGCTCACTTACTCTTCCATCCTCGGGACCCAGAGCAAAAGCAATGGAATGTTTTGAAAAGCAATCAGTGTTGAATATATCTCTCTCATCTTCACTCACAATTTCAGACATCTATTGAGCACCTACTATGTGCCAGGCATTATGCTTAACCCACTGTCATGGTCTCTTCCCTTAAGAATCTTCTAAACCAGCATCTTAAAATTAACCTTGAGGGTTGCGCTAATAGTGAATACTCATGTCTTAGGGTGAATAGGAGAAAAAAATGCCATCTTATATTTACATAAGTGGTTTATTTTTTATAAAGTATTTTAAAATCCTTCTGTCAAGACCTTTCATGCACGGTTAAGTAGGGTCATGCTCATTTCTAATCTAGGGAACCATGGGAGGCAACATCATTCTAAAATCTGAGCTGTGTCTTCTCTGGAGCCAATACATGCATTCAATAGCTCATGGCCCCACTTTGAAACAGGGATGGGTGACAAGTAGCATCGGTGCCACTCAAAGAGTTACAGGTGGCAGTTAGCCACTCCCTGTGTAACTATCACTTTGTGTACCATTTTCCTCTTTTCCCTTTTTCCTCTCTCCCTTTTCTACCTTTCTCTTCCTTTCTCCTTTCCCTCTTTTGGCTGACTTCATCTGTCCACCCATACATATATACCCTTAGGCGTTGCTTGGCATCTGCCACTTGGTACTAAGAAGGTTTGTTTCCCTTTTGCTCCTAGGCTGGATTAACCCCAAACTGCAGAGTGGGCTGGGGGAAGGGGAGGGACAGAACTGGCACAGCCTCAGTGGCCTCAGGCTGTCGACCCTCCATGCCACACCAGAACCTCTGAGGTGAGTGCGCTGAACTGGCAGCTCAGACCTGGGCCATAGACAGGGAAGGACCTGGGAAAGGGACAATGACGTTTTGTCTGATTTAAGCAGAAAAACCTTGATGATTCACTCAGGTGACACTGTGCAGGTCACACAAGAGGCCTAGAAATGGAGCCTGAGCTCCTTGCTAGGGTTTCATGCATAATGTTGGGAACAGGAGCAGAAAAGCCATGTTCGCTTTTCTTCCACTGTGCAGAGAAGCCTCCTTGGCCTCCCCAAAGACTGCCCAGGAGGCAGCGAATCTTCACTGGCCCTGATGTCTCAGATCAGAGGAGGAAAAGAAATAGCAGGTCCTAAATGTCAAGGCGAGGAGGAGTGTGGCCTGGTTAGAAAGGGAGCCAAGTGTTCTCTGGGGTGGAGCATGTGACTGGGATTCTCAGGCCTGGAGAGATCAGGAGCCAAATTCAAGTGGGAGGTGTCAGAAATGCTAAGTCAGCTGTTTACTCACCATGTTAAAAATGTCAAGAACAAGGTAGGGAATAACACGAGGGGATGAATGCCTTCTGTTTTGTGGGAGGCAGGTTACGAAATGTTAGAAGCCCACGTCTGCTTTCATGTGCCTGCTTGGTTGCAAGTCCAAGCTGCTGTCTGCTGTAACCCAGGAGAACTGATATGAATGCAGCACCCAGGAACCTGATCCCACCCCAGGGAGTCCTGACGCTACCTTCCCATGCTCCAGAGGACTCTCTTGTATGCTGCACATAGAGATTTAGAGAGCCAGTCAACCCAGGCATGTCCTATGAAAGTGAGCTCTTACAGACATGGCTCATCTGGCTGAAGGTACCAAGGAGCAGCTGAGGCTGCACCTGCTTGGGAGCTCATGTTGTCTGCAAGAAAACTCAAAGCTTGTTTCAACTGGGCTTTGTTTTTAAAGACACTGAACACTGTTCTTTTATTCATGATGCCCTAATGCCGGGGCCTTCCTGGATTTACAGGAGATGAGATTCTTCCAACCTGAAGAACTCTATAATTATTTCTACCAGAGCTACAGTCTTCCTGGCCGATGGTGGGAAAGAAGCAACAGCCAACTTGAAAATGCACACCTGCCACTCTTGGCAGGAACCTGGCTATGTTGCAAGCCCACCACATACAAGGCGCTCCAGGAGGCAGGAACCAAGGGCTAGGACTTGCACTAGCTGTTTTGGTTAAGCCCTGCTGAAAAGCAACATGGAGTCATGGAGAAAACTGGAGCAGATGTCAGAAATTTGAGGTTTCTTGTCCCCTGTCCACTAGTAATTTATTTAGTTGACTCTAAGAAAGTTATCTAAACTTTATGGAGCTTACCCCACTCGTAAAACTAGAGTAATAACACCTGCCCTACTTACCTCCAAGAGTTACAGAAACACTCAAAGGAGCTGAATTATGTACCTGGAAGCAACTTCACATGTAAGGGATGCTCCTTGCAAAAAAGCCTTACCCTGCTCAGCCCTGGCCTAATTACATTGCCTTTAAGCCCGAGGCAGGGGCTTTGCTGGCTGACCTCTCAAGCCCTCCCTTCCCCTCACCCCCAGTGCAGCATGCTGTCCTGGGAGCACAGAATGTCCTCCGGTCTAGAGGAAACTAGGCCTTTGTTTGCAGTAGGTCCAGGCAGACCGAGTCCAGGACAAGACCACACGGGAAGTCTTCTTGGGATGTGCAGAACAGGCCTGCTTGCTGCCTCGGTGCTGCCTGGCCACTCTAGTCTCTGTGTCAAACAGCAAATTTCTGAATCACATACAAAGTGGTGGATGGGGCAGCACAACTTCCCCACGACATTAATAGGGACCAGTGAGGACACAGCTACTGTGCTTAGTACGTGTCTTTAAGGCCTATGTGATGTCAGCAGGGAAGCAAATGTTGCCTGAACCTGATCCCTCCAGCTAAATCCGGGAGTGCCCGTCAGTCCCTCGGGGAGAGCTGCTCTAAAGGGCGAGCATGGTGCCCAGGGGTCGGGAAAACTAACCGTGCTGGTACAGGACTCAAGGTTTACTATCGTACAGATACCAGGGATGATGCTCAAGGCTGTAACACTGGTAAAAATCTCCATTGTGATTGTCCCTGTGGGCCCAGCCCAGGCCTTGGGGAGCCATGCTAGGGGAGGGGTACGGAGCCCTTCCACACAGTCACAAAGACGAGCTCTTACCATCCAGATGGAAACAATGAAGCAAAGTAACTCACCGGGAGAGAGACATGTTGTCTGGGGGAGAGGCTTGAGGGAGAGTCTAAACGGTTCCCGGAATAAATTCCCACGTAAATCCAAAAAATGCTAATGGAGAGAAGTCGCTGCCCATTCTCTCTTTTATGCCAAATAATATCCTCCTCCTGCCGGAACAGAGTTGTCCTTGGCACTTGGAAGTAAACGTGAGGAGGGAATCAAAACAGGACGCCT
>NW_007728104.1:263171-264408 GCF_000696425.1 Galeopterus variegatus | reverse complement strand
CGCTGCCCATTCTCTCTTTTATGCCAAATAATATCCTCCTCCTGCCGGAACAGAGTTGTCCTTGGCACTTGGAAGTAAACGTGAGGAGGGAATCAAAACAGGACGCCTGAGAAAGGAATCCATAAGAAATCTGAAGGCAGGGACATGATAAGAAACAACACAGACAGATGGGTCGGTGGCAGGAACAAAGATTAACTGTACCAGAGGAGATGGCTCCTAAAACAGGGATGAATGAGAGTCGGAAGTGGGCTGGGTTGCCAAGCTGCAGAGACACTTCCATGTCCCTCACCTCCACTCCGAGGGGCTCGAAGGAAGGCCCTGCCCAGCCCAGGCTTGTGGCTGCCCTAGGACAGGCTTCTGGAAGGACACTCGTGTCCAAATCAGCGAGGCTTCATCTTGTGATGTCAAAGCTCTCCCCTTGTGAACCATCCACACTCAGAGTGCTAAAACCTAATTGGAGAGATTATTCTTTTCCCTCCACTTTCAATTACACTGGAATTGACCTGGGGGACTTGGCAAGTTTGACAAATGGCAGAAGAATTTAGAAGAACTCCCTTGCTGGCAAAGGGAAGCCAATGATTGGGCAGAAGCATGCTGCTGCTGTTCCTTGTGTGGTGAAACTTTAGATTTCAGGCAGAAATGTCATGTTTCTTTCAACTCTTTTCACATCTAATCCCCTGGTGCCCATCTGCAAGCTCCTCAAGTCTATAGCACTTGGGTAAAGAATATTCAGTTCCCTGCTGTGGCAAAAGCAATGTCATCACACACACCATCCATCCCAGCTAAAGGCATCACTGTGTCGACATGAATCACCAGGCAGAGACGGCCACACTCGCCCAACTCTGGAATCCTTGACTCATCGGGGACTCACGTACACTACTACCTACTATTTACGCAAGCACCTTTCTCCAGGTGGCCTGAAGCCGTTTACAAGCGAATGGCTCATTCCGCATCATGTTGCTTGGGGTGGGGTGGGGGGGGGACAAAAGATGGAGAAAGAGGAAGGGCAGACAGACATAACCATCTGCATTTTGAGTGGGGAAACTGAGGCTCAGACAAGCCTCACAGTGAAGTGTATAGACATCTATGAGTCAGACACTGCCCAGGGAAGAACCAAATCAAGATCTTCTGAATCCTAAGTGGACTATTTTCTTGCCCAACAATTTCATGCAGCTGTTCTTTTTTTTTTTTGTCTTTTTTCGTGTCCGGCAATGGATCGCAACCCTCAGTGTCGCGC
>NW_007728104.1:255369-262051 GCF_000696425.1 Galeopterus variegatus | reverse complement strand
TTATTTATTGGCTGAGTTTTGGGGCCAAACCAAAATATCCTCATATCAAAACAGCTACAGTAAAGTGGCTCTATTAAAATAGATCTGTCAGAACCAAGAGTCGAGATGTCACCTGCTTCTGGCACCTGACTTTGGTTGGTCCTCTTTAGCATGGCCTTGCCTTCTGTTCTGCTGTATTCTGGTGTGTGGCTCACCAGAAGAGGTGCTAGCACTAGGGCTGCTTTTTATTCTGCTGTTCCAAGCGAGGACAATGTAGGTGTCACAGATGAAACTTGTCCAGAAGCCAAACAGGACGCTAATGGCATGGCCACGTGCTTCCACCTCCCTGTGAGGCAGCCTGGCTGGCATCAGTCCTGTTTCCAACCTCCCTCCTGCCCCTCTCCACCCACGAGCTCTTGTTGGGTCAGAAATGCAATTCTTTGATGGTGCCAGACAGCCAGATGATGCTGGAAAGAAAAAAGAAAAAGCAGATTTCTAAATTAAGCACAAGGCTCGTTTATAAAAATAAATAGCCACAGCCTAGCAACGTGCTCACAGCTCAGCTTCCCTCAGTGATGAAACCTCTGTGGTTAGAGCCCGAGATGACACAGCCTTCAGAAGGCCCCACGCCCTGGGCCTTCCCCGTGCTCTGGCCCTTCCCCGTGTGTAGTACTCACCTGGAGAGTGCTGACAGTGGCACTTTGAGGGTCCCACTCTTCATGAAAGGCCAACCAAAGGCCAGGTTCCAAAGAGCAGAGGGGAAGCAGAGCTTTCCAAACTTAATGAGGCACATGAACACCAATAGACTCTTGGCAGTGACTAACGTACCTAAAGCAAAAGTGGGTGAAGTGCCTCAGGCTGCCCTATTAAACGGAAGTCCCTCCTTGAGACCATGTCTTCTGTGTTCACCCTTGAATGCCCGGTACCCAGGTTAGCACACGGCACACACCGCACCCTCCGTAACTGTGTGATGGAAGTATGAATGAATGAATGAATGAATGAATGANCTGGCCTTAGTCCTGTTGGGACACAAAAAGTATGTCTATAATGCCCTTGGAGCCTCAACAGGCTGAACGTTTCAGGAATGGGACACAGTACAGAAAATTTAATACTGCCACCAGTCCTCCCCAGTCATGAAATGATAAAATAAGCCCAGGATGATCCTGAGACAGCCCTCAGATCATTCTGAATCCCGTAGGAATCCTAGTGTGGTTGATGGGGACGATGTGGCTCCACCTTGACTTCTGGGAGCAGTNTGACTTCATTCTCAACTATTTCCTGACTCCCGATATTTCTCCCAGTTTGGACATCTACTAACCCTTTCCCTCACCTGTCTCCAATTCATACACCCTTTATCCCCAGAGGTAGAATCAACAATGCAGTGAAGGTCAGGGTTGGACCGAAGCTCACAGATGGAGTGTAAAATGCCTATTTTACTCATCGTTAATTTTTTTAATAGCTGAACACTTATTTATTGGCTGAGTTTTGGGGCCAAACCAAAATATCCTCATATCAAAACAGCTACAGTAAAGTGGCTCTATTAAAATAGATCTGTCAGAACCAAGAGTCGAGATGTCACCTGCTTCTGGCACCTGACTTTGGTTGGTCCTCTTTAGCATGGCCTTGCCTTCTGTTCTGCTGTATTCTGGTGTGTGGCTCACCAGAAGAGGTGCTAGCACTAGGGCTGCTTTTTATTCTGCTGTTCCAAGCGAGGACAATGTAGGTGTCACAGATGAAACTTGTCCAGAAGCCAAACAGGACGCTAATGGCATGGCCACGTGCTTCCACCTCCCTGTGAGGCAGCCTGGCTGGCATCAGTCCTGTTTCCAACCTCCTTCCTGCCCCTCTCCACCCACGAGCTCTTGTTGGGTCAGAAATGCAATTCTTTCGTAATAACTTCGTATAGCATACATTATACGAAGTTATACGATTCCCCTCCATACTGGCCAGAATGAATGAATGAATGAATGAATGAATGAATGAATGAATGAATGAATGAATGAATGAATGAATGAATGAATGAATGAATGAATGAATGAATGAATGAATGAATGAATGAATGAATGAATGAATGAATGAATGAATGAATGAATGAATGAATGAATGAATGAATGAATGAATGAATGAATGAATGAATGAATGAATGAATGAATGAATGAATGAATGAATGAATGAATGAATGAATGAATGAATGAATGAATGAATGAATGAATGAATGAATGAATGAATGAATGAATGAATGAATGAATGAATGAATGAATGAATGAATGAATGAATGAATGAATGAATGAATGAATGAATGAATGAATGAATGAATGAATGAATGAATGAATGAATGAATGAATGAATGAATGAATGAATGAATGAATGAATGAATGAATGAATGAATGAATGAATGAATGAATGAATGAATGAATGAATGAATGAATGAATGAATGAATGAATGAATGAATGAATGAATGAATGAATGAATGAATGAATGAATGAATGAATGAATGAATGAATGAATGAATGAATGAATGAATGAATGAATGAATGAATGAATGAATGAATGAATGAATGAATGAATGAATGAATGAATGAATGAATGAATGAATGAATGAATGAATGAATGAATGAATGAATGAATGAATGAATGAATGAATGAATGAATGAATGAATGAATGAATGAATGAATGAATGAATGAATGAATGAATGAATGAATGAATGAATGAATGAATGAATGAATGAATGAATGAATGAATGAATGAATGAATGAATGAATGAATGAATGAATGAATGAATGAATGAATGAATGAATGAATGAATGAATGAATGAATGAATGAATGAATGAATGAATGAATGAATGAATGAATGAATGAATGAATGAATGAATGAATGAATGAATGAATGAATGAATGAATGAATGAATGAATGAATGAATGAATGAATGAATGAATGAATGAATGAATGAATGAATGAATGAATGAATGAATGAATGAATGAATGAATGAATGAATGAATGAATGAATGAATGAATGAATGAGTGAATGCTGCCATCCCATCATCAATGCTTCCCAGACTCTCCACCTCAAATAGAGCGAGCTCCAGAATCCAAAGAGAGGCATTCTTCTCCTGATTATCACACGTATTGAAGAGGCCATGTTCCCTGGATTGCCTGTTTAAATCTGAGCCCACAGCTGAGTGAGCACCTGGAAGTGATTAGAGAGTGCGGGCTCTTACTGCCCCTGGTGCAGGTGGTGTTGCTGTCACAATGCGGAGGGGCAGAGGATGTGGATATGCAGTTGGTAATAATCGTTAGCATTCCTGAACCTTCTCTTGTTCTTTAGGCGGCAGCAGCTCCGAGAGTAAGGTGTTGCTAAACACAGAAGCTACAGGACAAAATAGCACATGAGCTTCTGGCCTTAGTCCTGTTGGGACACAAAAAGTATGTCTATAATGCCCTTGGAGCCTCAACAGACCGAACGTTTCAGGAATGGGACACAGTACAGAAAATTTAATACTGCCACCAGTCCTCCCCAGTCATGAAATGATAAAATAAGGCCAGGATGATCCTGAGACAGCCCTCAGATCATTCTGAATCCTGTAGGAATCCTAGTGTGGTTGATGGGGACGATGTGGCTCCACCTTGACTTCTGGGAGCAGTTGCTTCTGTGAGGTCCCAGATATTCCCTCATGATCAGAGAGTGGTCAAGGACAATGTGTCAAAGTCATAAATCACCATCTCAGAGAAACTGGCCCACAGCATCACTCAGAAATCTGTCTTTAGGCCTCCTTGTCTGGCCTGACCAGAAACAGTAAAAACACATCCATGTCAGTGAGAAAAAGGTTCTTAATTAAATTCAGATGTGCCAGAACATACTATAGGTCTATTTTTGGAATAATCTATACGAGACAAAAAATCCAAACAGCAGTAAAAATGCTATAATAATTTGGCTTCAGATAGCACACAACAGAAAAGCATGAGTCCTCACAGACTCCTAGACTATTTCAATCCCACAGCCTCCCAGAGCACCAAAGCCAGGGCACTGGAACATTTAGGAAGAGAGACTCCAGCAGTGACCTCATTAGGACACAGCCCCAGCAAAGGGTCCGCACACAGACTGGTCACTCTACCCCCAAATCTACAGTGGTCCTAAGGAAAGCCATCTGCAGAGCAGACCAACCACGGCATCTACAGCTGCAGGCCTCTGCTCCAGCCTGGTAAGGCACAGTGTGGTCCGCGCATCCCTAACACTGCACGCCCAGAGCTCTTGCTTCTGATGCAGCTGCTCAGTGATAAGACCCCACCCACCCACTGTCTCTATAGAGGCTACAGAGATTCACGAGAACAGAGTCCAAGACTGTATTACTCCATTTTTGTGTTGCTATAACAGAATACCTGAGACTGGGTAATTTATAAAGAACACAGTTTTATTTGGCTTATAATTCTGGGATAGCTGACCTGGCACGGGCCTCAGGCTGCTTCTACTCATGGCAGAAAAGCAGCAGGCAGCCAGCAGGTACAAGCAGATCACATGGTGAGAGGAAGCAAGAGAGAGAGAGAGAGAAGGTGCCAGGGTCCTATAAACAACCAGCTCTCGTGGGAACTAGTGAAGTGAGAAGAACTCACTCATGACTCCCCCCCAGGGCATTATCTATTCATGAGGGCTCTGCCCCCATAACCCAAATGCCCCCCAACATTGCCAAGTTGGGGATCAAATTTCCACATGAGTTTTGGGGGGACAACACATCCAAACTCTATCAAAGACTTAGCTCTGTGACCTCAACTACAGTGGAAACTCACTTTCCTTATTTGTAAAATGGGAGTGTAGAAACTTTCTGCCTCCCAAGATTGTGTGAGGATCAAATTAAAACACGTTAAGTTCAAGTGCTTCTGAATCGCAGACTGTTGTTCTAGGTGACAATGTTTTATACACTGTAAACGTATGCAGCGAGAAGTTTGCTTCTGATGTGAGCAGCGAGACTTCCTTTGTTGCAAACTTTTAGGTTCTCAGTGTTCTAGGGTTTGGTCCATCCTAGTTGTAATCCTAACTTTTTGCAGAGACCCCTGGCCAATTCCTTGGCTTTACATACCAAAGACTTCTAACACTTTTTAAATTGTGTTTCTGTAATTACTTCTCTCCTCTTACAATCCCTCAAAAAGTGCCAAAACTCTAGAACACGTGAGGGACATCAGGGCTCACACGGTGCACCCCTTCACTTTGCAGGTGGAAGCACAGAGGCACAGAAAGGTAGGCACCTGTCCACATTCACCTGTGGAGCTTTATTCACCCTGTCCTTGGTTTCTCCCACAGCCTGGTGGTGTCTGCCCTCCAATGAGCACCACAGTTCAGATTCCACTCTTCTGGAGCTAGGACATTCATCTTCTCCTGCCCTCGGACATCAGAGCTCCAGATTCTTGGGCCTTCAGACTGCAGGACTTATACCAGCAGTGCTCCAGTTTCTCAGGCCTTTGGACTGAGCTTACTGGAACTCAGACAGCTTTACACCACCAGCTCTCCTGGTTCTCCAGCTTGCAGACAGCATATTGTGGGACTTCTTGGCCTCCATAATTGTGTGAGCCAATTCCCAGAAGAATCTCCTTGTCTATATACCTATGTATCTATCTATCTACCTATCTATCTTATTGATTCTGTTTCTCTGGAGAACACTGACCAATACAGATTTTGGTGTTCCCTCCCCCATGACAGCTGCACTCCCCACTTTTGAGTGAGTAACTATTACGTAAGTGAGTTATATTACTTGGATGTGGGGGGTGGGGGAAGCAGGAGGATGGTACACAGTTGAGGGCAAGTGGTTATTAAAGAATGGCTGTTCCAGGAACAGGTGCCTCTGGTGATCGTGATGCCTCCTCTTAATAGATTATGTATTTAGAATTTTCCTTCTATTTTTGAAGAATAAATATATAATCATTTCATTTTTGTAGTTATTCACATTAATTTACATTCTCCCAGAAATGACAGATTACATTCATGCAAAGCATAGATGCGCCTAACATTAATTGTCGCGTTGTTTCAGAAGGATATGTTAAGAAGGGAACCAGGATTCATTGAGTGACGATTCTCTAGCCTATGCTTACCTTTCTCTCAGCAGATGACCTTATATCTATCCAATAAAAAAATTAAGGTTATTTTGTGTGAAATCCTACCCCTTCCCCATCCCTACACCTATCTACCATGTGAAGCCAAAGGTCTTCCCCTCTCTGTCTTCCGCATACTACCTACCTACATGAAGGAGGGTTGTTCACTCTGCCTACAACTATAACTCTGTGTGCTAGGCCTAGGGTGACCAACCATCCTTGGTTTGCTCAGGACTGGGGGGACTCCTGGGACCCTGGACTTTCAGTGCTAAAATTGGGAACATTCCAGGCAGACCAAGACAAGTTGATGACCCTAGTAGGCCCATGTCTTCTCTCCAGGGACCTTTCCAACAAATTACAGGTCACAATTGGATGAATTGATGCCAAATAGAACCAAATTGCTGTGTGAGACTGAAGGCCAGGAAGAGAACTGGAGTGGGTGAAGCAATGAAATGTAGTGATTTGTTTTTAAAGAAAAGATCCACAAATACGGTGAGAAAAACCAGGAGGAGGATATCCTACTATCCAGGTGAGCAGAAGAGCAGAAAAGTTACATTGGGTTCACATAAAGATACAGATCCCACTTATCAAAAAGAAAAAAGCTTGATTGTAAATCAGA
>NW_007728104.1:253047-254094 GCF_000696425.1 Galeopterus variegatus | reverse complement strand
CCTGGACAGTGCTACAGACAGGTTGGCCGCCAGGGATCAAATCCCATCCTGCTACTTACAGTTAACCGTATTCATGAACTTAACCTCTTGGAGTCCTGGTTTCTCATCTTTAAAGACAGTGTTAAACTGATAGTATTTGTTTTTGCGTATAAGAAATGCTTGAAACATTGACTAGCACATAATAATCGTTCAATAAATAACAACGGCTGCCTCACCCCTCTTATCGGGTAGCTTTGCTACTTTTCTTACCTTCAGGGTCCCATGAACATAGCTACTAGTCTGGATAGTTCAACTAAATGAGTTTGGCAACTGTGATCCCTCGAGTCACTAGATAGCAGCTCAAGTCTACATCCTTTTCTAGGTCGACTGGTCCCCCTCCACAGTACGGCACATGTCCCTTCTCCCTCTGAGCCTCTTCATCCTGCTGGAGCCTGTAATGAAACCCAGCTGCAGGGCAAAGGACACACAGCTGAGACAAGCCTTGGATTTCCTAATTTTCAGTTTCTGGACGGAAGAACCAGGGTCTCCACTTGCTTAAGGGAATTTCATCCACTTTCTAATACTGAGACTGTCCTTGCCTCTTTGCCCTCCCAGTCCTCCCACAGATATAAGGAGAAAATCTTTTGTGTAATTTGGTTAGCAAGTCAATCAACCAGAAAGCACGAATCCCTGGGAGAACAAGGGGCGACTTCCTCACAGAAAGTTGTTTCTAATAGATCAGTTTCTGCTACTACACAGCCTTGATGATGCCTCTCCCACAATTGCAGCTAAATGGAATTCTTGTCTACAGGGGATTAACTGGCGGTTCTTATGAGTCAGAAGAAGGCAGCAGAGAAAGTTTTATTCAGCTTTTGGATGAGTGTAAAATATTGCATAAAGAGCAAAAAAGGAGAGGCATGCCCGGGTTGTGCTGTATGATGCATATTGGTATTTTACTCATGCTTTGGGGTTCAACTCTTGTTTGTGCAGTTAGCTGTAAAGATCTGGATTGTTCATTCATAGCTGAGTGGATGGAGTCATGATGTGAGGAGCTGTCTCCCTGGTTCC
>NW_007728104.1:250355-251977 GCF_000696425.1 Galeopterus variegatus | reverse complement strand
TAACTAAATGTGGCCATTTTAACCAAGCCAGTCAGTTAATTTACAGGACAACATTTGGAGGAAGGAATGTTCAGAGTGGAAAAGGGGGACTTCCCAGAAAATTCAATGTCTCTCTAACTTTCTCATTGCCTTCCTTTTGATACTGAAAAGAATCTAATTTAAAATGTTAGCCTATATTTAAATGGAAGTATTAAGTTGCTAGAGATAAACTGTAGGAAGTGTGGAGATAAACTGCAAGAAGTATGAAGAACTGCTATTCTGACAATCTTTTGGCCATCTTTGGCCTTTCACTGTCTTCCTTGCTCCTAATCTTTAAAAACATCACCAAGACATCAAGCTTCTCATAGCAAGTCTCCCTGTGTCCCTTGCTACTGCTCTCTTGCTCTCAGCCCGTTTCTCACACTTGGACTATGGAGTAGCAGCTCAAGTATGAATGAGAAAAACTGACAGGCTTAAAAACGTAATTGTCTCCCCAACTCCACCATATCCTCCCTCCTCCTGAAGGAAAAAAAGCCCAAACTCTTGATGCTCACTGGGTCATATAATTCTGTGTTGGCGTCAGACTCATTGGCCAGGAAACCATTTAAGTCCACATTTGCTTCAAGGTTACCATCCATAAATGCAAAGCACATGCCTTGCTCCCTATTCATTACTCAGGATTGTGCTGGGAAGATTTAGGGATAGAGGTTTTTTGGAGAGCTTCCGAAAGGCATGGAGAAGTCTGATCCCTGTGTGTTCATTGTGAGGAAAGATCATTTGAAACTAGTAAGCCAACAACAGACTCCTGGAAAGGAAGAGACGGAAACAGCCCCTGCCTGGGAAAATGAGAGAAATCACCTCCAATCTGGAAAAACTGTGTGGTAAGGATGAGCATTAAAAAAGGTGGAATAAACAGTGCTGGACGTTGCAAAAAGCAATAGCGATTAGAAGGGGCAGAACACCGGCACCAGGACCCAGCAGGCAACAAGCCCTATCGGGAAGCTGAGCACATTGTCCATGAAAGTCCAGCAGACCTTTCCCACGCAGTCCCTGCTTGGGAAGTGTCCTATATCTTGAACAATATGTTGGTTACATGGGAATATACAGTTTTTAATATTCATCAGATTGTACACCTAANTGTATGCCAATACGGATATTCATGTACATCATAATCATAGATACAGCCAGATTAAAAATGGCTTTATCTGTCATTCTCAAATAACTGTTATCTCTGCACATTTAAAATTCATGGATAATCACTCAAATGACAAATGTCTTTGGAATTACCAAAAATAAAATAAAATTGTGTGCGTCAGACTTTTAGTGTGAAATATGTTTTACTATTTTAAATTCTTTAAAAATTGATAAAGCATGTATGGACATGTGACAACCCTATTTATCAGAATATTGGTTTGCTCAAATTATCCTATAGACTTACTAAGCCTAATAATAGAGTTTATGATATATGTGATTTAGGCTTTGGGAAGAAATCGGTAACAATTATTACTGAATTCATGAATTAATTGTTGTTCAGTTTGAGGTTCTGACATAAAATTTTATTTTTTATTTTATTTTTTGTGTGTGTGACCGGTAAGGGGATCGCAACCCTTGGCTTGGTGTCATCCACACCGCGCTCAGCCAGT